>NC_053401.1:4007968-4270468 GCF_016859285.1 Xiphias gladius
AGGTTGGAGACAAAAACCTATAGTCAACCTCTTCTTCTTCCTAATGCACATTCTTTGCACCTATTTGTTTGGCGTGCGTAGTTCGTTGTCACGTGACGCCGCGGTACGGTGCAGCAAAAAGCTGAGAACAGAATCGGGGTTTTCGGGGGAGCCCTCCTCTTTGCCCGTGCACCGGCACAGTCGCCCTGTCGAAGCGTACGAGCAGGCAGCGCTTTTTTTTTTTAACAGCCCTGAACGAGGGGCTGTGCGATAACTCCGTGTAGTCACTCGCTGTTTTCAAGTGGGAGAAACAATTTGTCTGATGCAAAGCATAACAGCAAAACGCAGCTCGACGCACCGAAGGACGCTTTTAGTATTTGACATGATGGTTTTGCATGTGTTTGCCATGTGGGACACACACTGACTCGGAGAAATACTTTCACTAGTAATCGCGATTTCTGCCATTCGCCCGGCGCCCGTCTGAAAAACTGCCCCAACCTTAGATTGAAAGCCGGCGGCCTGGTAACGTAAAACGAGATGGTGGGAGTGAGACGGACGGCTCCAGTTTGGCTCACATTTCACCTGCCCCTCCCTGCTGCATCCTCTAGATTTGCATAACACCACCGGGGTTGTGCGTTTGTCCTGTATACTATAGAAGAGTGTGTGTGTGCGTGTGTGTGAACAGGCTTCATTTTCATAGGCAGCGTGCGCCTCAGGAAGCTTTTTTTTTTTCCCATGAATGGAGAGCAGAATCAAAAGGCAGTCTACGTCAAAGCAACACGCAAACGCAATGAACAATGCATCTCTACCGCACGTGCCCTGTTCATGTGGGGCTCTTCAGCGGTTCCGGCTGCAACAGCACCAAGGTAATTCATAATCACGCATGTGGCCGTGATATTCCGTGCCCTGTCACGAGAAGGCGTCTGAAGACCGCCCAGGCATACTTCGGCCACACGCGACGGAGGGACGTGTCTCTGTAAAACGCCCACGATTGCGCCGCGTGGCATTTTAAATGCTTCCCCGCTCGCCGCAGTCTTCGTGCTCGTGGCCTCTTCGGAAAGGCCTGCCAGCGAAAATGGAGTCAGATTAAAATGGCTTTCTACCCCTTGTGCGTTCGGGGGCCGCTCGTCGCTATGCCAGCGCATAATGACAGACAGAGGGGGAGTCAAGCGCAATTTGCTCCCATTAACTCTGATCTGAATCTGTTGCACCGCTGTGATCGCCGCTAAAACATAGGGGCGATTTTCCTCCTTTAATTATAACACTGATTATCCAAAGTGAAGCTTTTCAATAAGGGATTGTTTAGAGAAGAGTAGCAGGCAGAATACGCTAATATCATGTTTAGTACATACATATTCTGATTTATTTATTAGTTTTGTTTATTTATTTTTAAAAAAATGCTAGATATTTTGCATGGAGACTTTAGCCAGCTTTGGTGAAGCTGGGTCCCGGGGGAAGGGGGAGGAGGGGTGAGGATGGTTAAAGTATCTCCTCCCTCAAGGTTAATTATGCACTTATTGTTATGTGAAAGTCAGGCTTTCACCTCTGTGTGTCTGCTGCCTTCGGGATGGAAATGAAGAATAATAGATGATTATTTATATGCGCAGAACCGCAGGATAATGAAACCGCGAGCTGGGGGAAGGAAAAAAAGGGGGGTAGAAGGTAAGAAGAAGAGACCGAGAGGGTGAAGGAGGTTGAAAGTTTGCATGTTTTAGCTTCTGCTGCTACCATTTGGCCGAGCTCGAAATGGCTTCATGACTAATCTCGGCAGGATCTGTAGAAATAGTTTATCTATTTCTGCACACCCAAGTTCAACAGAGGAGCATGTATACAGAGTGTGTGTGTGTGTGTGTGTGTGTGTGTGTGCGCGTGTGCGCGCAAACGGGGAGCAGCGGCGGCAGCAGCAGCGAGGAAAGAAAATAAGTCTCACAGGAAAAAACACTATTATTAAACAGGCGCACAGAGAGCATCTGGGACACAGTGACGTTCGCTGTTCACGTTACCGTCACAGGAAAAATGGCTTCTCCCATGTTGACACATTGATTTATTTGCCAGAAAAATTCCATAGTTGCTGATTTGATTCAGGCAGGACCTCTGGAGTCTGGAGCCGTGAGGGGATTTATTGATTCGGTCTCATAAGTGAATTATACATTTAAAGTCCCGAGCGGCCTCCGTGGAGCTAACTGCCAGTTGTGTTTACTCGAAATCTCTGATTTAAAAAGGGGATTATAATAACTGTAATAAAAAAGTTTGTAGTACTTCTCTGGTTTGTTTTGGAAACAGTTGTTGTTGACAGGAAATTGCAACATTTTCTAAAGAACTGTTTAAAGAGGGGAAAGGGAAAAAAGATTTGGCCTTGAGTTTCTGTGGAAGCATATATGGCATTTTGATGCATGTAAGGTTAGCGCTCCGAAACTTTAACTCCTGCATGTTTGACTTTTACATTTAAAAAAAAAAAAAACACATCTTCTCCGTGATTACACCATTGACGCTAGCCGTCAAGTAAACATTCACAGGACCAAGGGAAAGAAGAAGAAGAAAAAAACAAAAAATCTGAGAGAAGTTAAAAGTAAGACCATTTAAAAAGTCAAAAACCAAAAACGGAAATAGAAAAAGAATAGAGGCAGGTATCTTCTTAAGAAGCTGTATGTGCAGTATGCAGGGTTACAAGAGAACAGAAAGAAAAGAAATAGAAACAGGTTGAGCACTGAAAGGCTCTGAGGTGTCAGTTGATTGTGAAGGTGGCCGCACACCCGGACAAACTAGCACACACACACACACAACGCTGCTGTCCGACCGCGTCTCGGTCCGAGCCTGCCGTCGCACGGAGGGACGAGACGTCATCGGTTGAGCCAATAATTACAGAAGCGGTTTGCATTGGCCAAATTAGACTTATAAGTCTAGATACACGAGAAGAAAGCCCTCATACTGTAATTACAACATCTGCTAACAGGTGACACCGTATTCTAACTCTGACCAGATTAGGACTCAGGAATCATGATTATACGATGTAATGTTTGAGGTCGACAGCTGTGAGATCCGGATCTCATAATTATGACAGATTTTCTTGTAATTATGAGATAGTAAATCATAATTATGAGATTAGGCCTCCAATGTGTTCGTGTTTTTTGTTTGTTTTGTCCCCCCCCCCCCGCCCCTTGTTGAACAGAGTGCACTTTTTTTTTTTGGGGGGGGGGGGGGCGTTTGAGAGAGAGAGAATCAAAACCCTGACTGCTGTCATGCCTCTGCACACGTCGCACTGTCAAGTTCCGGAAAGTTACAGGAAATTGTAGGACGCGGCTCTGATCAGTTGAAGTGTTAATCACTGAAAGTAGCTGAAGTGTCGTCTGGATAGCAGGCATAAAATGTCAAACCGCCCCCAAAAAAAAAGAAAAAAAAAAAAAAGGGTGGGGTGGGGCATGGGAGTGTTTGACACTTATGAGTTAGATGAACAAGCAGATTATAGAAAAACTAAAAAAGTAGCAAAGGAGGAAAAAACTCTTAAGCAACATTGCTGCTGAGAACTAACTGATTATTTCAAGTACGTCTAGTAATATAAACAGTTACTGTGGACTCTTCTTTCTCTAGAAAATTCCCAGTTATAAGCTATTGCACATAAAAACCCTGTTGTTCATGCGTTTTTTGTTTTGTTTTTTCCCCTTTGTTTACTGAAAATGCCCCGACAAAAACATCTGACTGGACCAAAAGAACCTGAATCCAGAGCGACTCACTCCTACTAACTCATTATCAGCGGTGGCGTACTTCGGTGTGTGAGAGCGCATTTCACTTTCACTTCAGCTTGATGGTAATCAGCGCTGCAGGGAATGTCAGTTCTCACAGCGTGCTGGAGTCATTCTGCAACTGTGACTCATTTGGCAACGTTTCAGTGACTCCAACAAGTGTCCCGAGGAGGTTTTCTGAGCGAGTGACAAACGTGGGGAGGGGGGAAAAAAAAAAAAAAAAATCAAAACATGCAGGACACCGAAGGTTAGCATCAGGATCTTCCTTGAATTCCTTGGATCGTTATGGAAAAGGAGCAGAAAGGATAAGCGGGAGGCTTATATCAGGAGCAAATGAAAAGCAAAGCTGGAATTATATAACTCTGTTGCACTATGGGAAACAGGAAGCAGACAAAACCCGCATGTCCCCATGCAAATTTGCAGGAACTCTGGAGACCGAGCTCTGGTCCACCGGGCATGTGTGTGCACCGCTGTTAGTCACACTAGGGGGGACACAGATCTTCTCATGCTGTGGTTTGACGTTGCGGGGGGGGGGGGTTCACCTCCCACGTGGGCACAAAAAAAGCCGGTCCCCACAAGATCAGCCTTTTGATGTGAAACAGTGTTACAGTGAGGGTCAAGGGTTAAGGGGGCGGGGCCGTTTCTGAGGAATTTTGAGGCAAGTCTGAGTCAAGTCCCGTCAAAGCGAGTGCCAACTTCAGATTTTCTTTAAGCCTTCGAGGGCAAGTCTGAGTCAAGTCATAACAAAGTGCAGGTCCTACTGAAAGTCTTTCGGGTCTCTGGATGCCGACCAACGAAATTAAAAAAAGGAACTTCTGCTTGCAAGGCTGTGTTAAGTGATTTTTTATTTTATTTTTTTCAAAACTGACACTTTGATTTGATCTGTGCAGTTTCAATGCACAGATCAAATCCTGAGGGGGATAAGCCAAGTCTCACAGAGGCCAAGGCCAGGTCTAAAGTCCGGATTTTTGTGAGTCCTAAGTCGGACACGAGTCAAAGTCTTTGGTAGCGGATACGGTTAAAATTACTGGTCACAAGTGACCAAAACAAGTATGTGTACGGGTGAGAGAGACACGTGTGTCTGACTTGACGCCGGCCGGATTTATGGGGTCACATCTGGCCCATTCATGTAATGGGTTTTGATTTCATGTTTTATTGTAGCATTCATACTCTCTCTGTTATTCTGATTAGTTACCCGAGAATATATTTTAAAAAAAAGAAAAAAAGAGAGATTGATTTAAACGTTCAGCTGGATTTTGTGTCGCTTGCATCCCAAAATAGTCAGAAAACGTTATTCAATGGAGTTTACTGTAAGCGAGGTCATCTGGGGCGAGGGCGGCTTAAAAAAAATTCTTCCAGTAATGAAAAAAAAAAAAAAAAAAAAGAGAGAGAGAACGATGGGAAGGATTAATATTCAAAACAAACAGAGACAGTTCCAGATTTCATGTTGACAAATGAGAACCAAAACCTATGAGCCCCATTAATGCCTCGCTTGGTATTTACTGGGGAAATCCCTTAAAATGAATCAGTCTGAGTTCAGCTAATGCATTTGGATGTTAGTCATCCGTCGTCCAGCCGGGAATTTATCCGCAGTATATCCATCAATATTCTGAGTTATTTCAGTGTTGTTCACGGCTGCAGTGCTCTCTCTCTCACTTACTTGTGCCTCGGAGCCGATTCTTCAGTGTCACACACCGAATCTGACGTTTTCAGCTCTGATGCGGGCTGCTCTCATATCGTGGTCCCAAACCTGACACAGATCTTATTTGCGGCAGCGTGACCTCAACGGCCGCCTCGGCAGCCTCTTTTGAGTTAATTGCCCCACGTACAGCTCACGGAGGAAGCTGCAAGTAACCCGATAACCTTTTGATACCTGAAATCCTGGATGAAAGTGGATCCGCACAGAAATAGCCGCCACTGCTCCACAAAAAGCCACAGTTCCCGAGGTTTCCTTTGCGGCCGCCGTTTGGCACGTTAACACTGAAACGACACGGTTCGATATGACATTAGTTAGTGTTTTTAATTTTTAGTGTTTACTTGCGCAGAAGCCCGTCAGATATGATGTCTTTTCTTACTTTTCTCTTTTGCGTACGGAAGCCTAAAAACGCCAGATCTCAGCCAGGGATCGGAATCCAGCATCGGTGTTTGCAGTGCGGATGAAGCCACCGAGGCTTCAGATGCTTTTCCGGGCGAGGGGGGAGAAAACAAAAACGAAAACAACGAATCTTTTTTTTTTTTTTTCCTCACTTCTCTTGCATATAAATGAGTGAATTCAGAAACATTCAGTGTTAAAATATTGCACATCTGCAGTTGCAGTTTTAATTAAAAAAACAAAAACAAAACAAAAAACAAAACAGCATTTGCCTTGAAAAACCTGCATTAGTAGAAATGCTGTGTGTTGGTGTTTTCGTGTATATGGATGTACTTATTCATGCATGCTGTTCTCTGGTGACTACACTTGCCAGTGCTCTGTAGTGGCACGCGTTGAATAATGTACCACGGCACAAGAACACAAAAATGTGCTCACTTTCCGCACTTTGATCGTCTGCATGTTTACTTTTTGTTTTTGTTTTTTTTCCTTCAGTCTCTGCGCTGTGTTTTTGTCTCTTTGCAGCCATCAAGGAGAAATACAGCGACTGGACGGAGTTCCTCGTTCAGGACCTGACCGGCTCCAGGACGGCGCCGGCCAACCTGCTGGAGGGGGTGAGTGTGTATTCACATTGAGAATCAGCCACGAAGGATCGGGATTCATATTTTCTGCTATTCTGGATAAATTCCCAAATATTTTTACCTGGTTAGATGTTACGGTTTCTCCTGCTTCCTGACAGAACGGAAAAGAAAGAACTTTCGAAGTTGTAGTAGAACTCGTTGTAGCTGCTAACTATGATGCCACGGAGGAGGAGGAGGAATAAATTCAGCCAGCCCGATTTTCAGTCAAGACAAATGTTTGGACACATTCTGGACATAACATGCAATTTGCGGTTTTTTCAGTGGATGTCGTGTAGGCTGCAATGGCCCTGTGACAAAATAGAGGAAGGAATTAAATAAAGGATATAATTCAGTGTAGTCACTGTAACATGAGAGACAACTGACCATAACTGGTCTCAATTAAAGTCACTTTTCTGACCACAACATTTAGAGAATTCGGGGCCTTTATGTGAAAGTGGGCAGTGGAAAGATGACAGGAAACGAGGAGACGGAGAGAGAGAGAAATATGAGGAATGACGTGCAACAAAGGAGCTGGAGTTGCTGAGCCCGGGGTTCGACATTAGGGTTCGTGGTCGCCACCTCAGCGTCCTGGGAGGCCCCTTGTTGTGGAGAGTTAGATAAGACGACTGATACCAGCCCTTGGCTGTAGCCTCATATATATATATATCAAGACACATAAGAGAGTGGTATCAATTTTCTCATCTGACTCTGCCTTTTTTCTAAGCGTATTCCCCCGAGAAACGATGGGGGAATTCCACGGAATTCCACGGAAACGACGTTAAAAAAGATACCTCACACTAGAGAGAAAACACCCACTGGTGCAAAAAGAAAGTTCTCAGAAAAGAAAGAGAAAGAAAGAAAGAAAAAACCTGCATCTTTTAGAACGGATTTGTTCTGTTGACTGAACCATATTCTGTTTAAATCAATGGCAGAGGCCTTGTTTCAGCTCATGAGGTTCAGAGGAGCAGGCTAAGGAAGCATCCCCTATTGTGTTCTCTGACTTTTGAGCAGCTCTGTGTCCAAGAGATTCTTGGACATCTGAAAACTGTCTCTCCGTCTCTCTTTCAGCCCCTGAGAGGTAAGAACACGGTGGATCTGATCGTCGAGGGCTCGGTCCTGGAGCTTCAGGACGTCTCGGATCCCTTCCTGTACTGGCCCGTTACAGTCATCCAGAACGTCGGAGGGAGACTCCGCCTGCGCTGTGCCGGTCTCTCTGAAGACCACCAGGCTCAGGACACCTGGTTTTTCTACCTGGACGTTCGACTCCGGCCCCTCGGCTGGGCCCTGGAGAACCGTCTGACCTTAGAACCGCCCATAGGTGATCATCCGATCTGCTCACACCTTTTCATTTACCATCTGTCATTTTTTTTTTCTTGTTGGGCACCGATTTTATTTATGTAGGCAGACTTCCGAGATTATTTGATGTTGGGAGTCGGATCCGACTGCTACGGTGCCGATGTTCTTCCATTGAAACTGCCCCGAACCTAACCCGATTATTAAGTGGTGATATTAACAACAACTTCAAATCAAGGCTGCAACTATGTTTATTTTCATTATCAATTAATCTGCTTATTATTTTCTCGATTAATCTCTCAGTTGTTTGGTCTATAAAATCTCAGAAAATTGTGAAAATTCCCACCACAATTTCCCACGGCCAAAGGCGGCGCCTTCAAATTACTTGTTGTCACTTGTTCTGGACCTCAAAAATATTTAATTACTATCATGGACGACTTAGAAAACCAGCAAATATTCATGTTTGAAAAGTCAGAACCAAGGGAGGTTTTCTTCATTAAAAAAAAAAAAAAAAAAAATAAATAAATGATGAATTGGTTTACAGGATTGTTCCAGACTCATTTTCCATCAATCAGCTAATGGATAAGTTGACCAATCATTTTAGCTGTACTGTAAATTCAACACAATTTGTGCTTTAAAAATTGAGAAGAAAAAAAAGGATTCTCCCACAGAATTTTTATTTTATGCTCTTATGTTTCCCAGAGCTTCCAGAAAATGTCTGAATTCAAAACGGGGTGTAAAGCACGTAAAGGTGCAGCCATTAAAAATAAAAAGGGGAATTTTGATCATGTCTGCTGTTAAGAAACCGGCTGGCGCTGGGCGAGTCCGACTAATCACCCTAACTTTTTCATATCGTCTCTCTAATCCCCAGAGTTTAGGTCACTGAAGAGCGCCCCCGACTGGCAGCAGGCTCTGGAGGACGCTCGACTTGTTGGACAGAAGAGTCCGCTGCCGCTGGAGGTGTTCAAGGTGAGTAAGAGTTCACACGTCTGCCCTTCCCACGTTGGGTGTGTGTGTGTGTGTGTGTGACTGAGATGACCTGTTCTCTGTGGTTGATTTACAGCATGGTGTGAAACTTGGATAATAAGTGGTAACGTTGTATTTTACAATCTGTAATTGGAAGTTTCGTAAAAAGAACCGTGTACCGTCATTTGAAAGCACTGCCCCAAGTAAATATTATGCCATTAGTCATTTATTATGGGAAGCTTCATTCAACTAATAAGGTGACCTGTGTTCCCACAGGACAGTTTTATATCTCCAGCTGACCTACACCATTAATTGGAATTAATTGTTGTTTCTAGGAAACTTCCATGGAAATGGAAATTAAGAAATTCTTCAGAAAATAGAGGCCCATAAAATAAAGTGTTACTATATAAATTATAATTATATTGATCTAAATTATATAAGGATAAGGTCTTTAGTAATAAACCGTGCTGATGTCAATAAGTAGATCCCAGTTTTTTTCTCCCCCTCTACTGTCAGTAGGGCTGCAAGATTAAAAATAACACTTTTCAATCGCCTGATCTTATTCTTACGGGAAAATCAGCCATCTTATGCGTTAGCAGGGAGACCTGCCGCATTAAAGTGAACACCCCTGAACTTTGAGCTGTGCACAGGACAAAATCCTAACGCGTGCGAGAGAGATGAATGAGTAACGCGGTGAAAGAAAGAGAGAGAAAGAAAAGAACAACAACGAGGGTCAAATGACAAAGCTTGCTCCTACCGCAACAAAAAAAAAAAAAAAAAAAAAAAGGGCCGGGATAGGTAGAAATCACCTGGATTGAAAGAATAAAGAGACTAGAGAGACAATAGGGAGGACGTTTGTGACATAATACGATATGATGAAGCTATGCAGCTACACTCCAGAGAATCTGAATCACGACAGCATCCACAAATAAAATCTTACACAATGCTCCACCGAACCTGACTAACTCTCCCTCGCTATCTGGTACAGCAGGCCTTTCCTGAAACAAACCAAAAATCTCTGTCATGCAGGAAGTGGTGTTTGTTTTTCCAGTCGGCTTACAACCAACAGAAAGGGGAATCAGGTAATGAGGAGCGACCGTATGGCAAATATTAGTTTGGCCTAAGGATCAGCAGCAGATGATATAATGCTTCCACCTTTTTGTTAACCGCTAAACTGGAAAACAAACTGGCGGCGTTCGCATGGCCCACATTGTCTTGCGTGTGCGCGCACTGTCGGAAGTGGGGCACGTTTGTCTAAAAAGTCTCGACTTTACTGTGTCAGGACCACGCAGACCTGCCCACGCACTCCTTCAAGACGGGGATGAAGCTGGAGATGGTTTCTCCGTGGGAGCAGCTCAAGATCTGCCCGGTTTCCGTCACCAAGGTGAGTCAGACCGACACCTTCAGAAAAACCAGGTGGACTCCTCCCCGCGGCACTCCTCGCCCGCCTTTGATTAATGCTGCATCAGACCTCGAACCTGTTCTTGCCAAAAGGGTGACATTAATCTTCAGGCTTGTGTAGCTTTTATTTTTGACTGGAAAGTGTCTGGGAGGGGAACTTTCCACTGAGTGGAATTTCTTGGGTATTTCATGTCTTATGCGTCCCAGTAATCCTCACATAGGGATATCATCATTGTTTTGGTCGTTGTTTTTGTGATTTTGTTATCGCAAACTGACGATTTATTTGGTGATATTGAAACTGTGACCAATAAGTAATACTTACGTGTGCTAATTTTTGTAAAACAAAAACAATACTATTAAGAGAAACATGTTTGAATTTAACACAAAGAAGTAAAATAAAGTTTTAGAAACTTTATTGAAACTTCCTTTTTATATTTTCAAAGAAGGAAAGTCAAAATATGAATTAATATGCTGGTTTTAAAAGAAAAATATTTTAATGCCTTAAATTCATTAATATTTAAATTAAGTATTCAGTATTTTTTTTTAAATTCTCTTTTAAGTATTAAATGGCCTTAAATTATTATTATTAACTTAAGGGCATATTCCAGTGATTTAGCTGGGGGATATGAAAGATACAGGTTTTACAAAAGAGAGGTTAAAGTAGAGTCTGAGATATCCTGACTTTTAGTCCAAAGTTTGGGTTCAAGCTCCAAAAACCCTGGATCCTACATTTCCCATCATGCACCGCCATAGCGTTTTTCTTTACATTTGTATCCTCCAAGCCCAAGCAGCTGACGCTTTATCAAAAAAAAAGAAGCTGAAGGAGAATAAAGAAACAGACTCAATCGTGTGTCATGCATCTGGGGGAGTTGATTAAAATCTTGATGTGGAATGATGCTAAAAGCTCGGCGGTCTTTTCCCTCCTCAGGTCTACAATGAGATCTACTTCCAGGTCACGCTGGACGACCTCTCCGTTGATGCTAAGCCGCGGTTTGTGGTGTGTCACGCCAACTCACCTGGCATCCTGCCCGTCCAGTGGTGTCTGAAGAATGGCTTGGGTCCGGAGAGGCCCTGCGGCTACGAGGGCCAGGACTTCGACTGGGCCGACTACCGTATCCTCCAAGCCCAAGCAGCTGACGCTTTATCAAAAAAAAAGAAGCTGAAGGAGAATAAAGAAACAGACTCAATCGTGTGTCATGCATCTGGGGGAGTTGATTAAAATCTTGATGTGGAATGATGCTAAAAGCTCGGCGGTCTTTTCCCTCCTCAGGTCTACAATGAGATCTACTTCCAGGTCACGCTGGACGACCTCTCCGTTGATGCTAAGCCGCGGTTTGTGGTGTGTCACGCCAACTCACCTGGCATCCTGCCCGTCCAGTGGTGTCTGAAGAATGGCTTGGGTCCGGAGAGGCCCTGCGGCTACGAGGGCCAGGACTTCGACTGGGCCGACTACCTGAAGCAGAGCGGGACCGAAGCGGCTCCCGATGCCTGCTTCCCCGACGTAAGACTGGGGCTGACTTGACTGGCTTGTTTTTTGAAAAATATAATTTCTTAACATGCGAGCAGCCCAGATGGGTGATGCGATGGAAACATGTCTCCGTTTACATCATATTAAATGCCTATTGTCTCCATCCAGATAAAGGTTAGTGGACTGTGACAACACAAGTATTACGTCCAGAACTTTATATGTTGCATCTCACAAAATATATTAGACCGGTGCCAATAGACAAAACAAAATGGCGCTGCGATTTTCGTCACGCGGCCTTAATCGTCCTCAAAACTGGCGCCACAGTCCGACCCGGATTGTGACCGAGATTTTTACTAGACCCCTGTGGCGCAGCGTAACGCACAGCGAACCCTGCAGAATCGCTGTTACAGCACCTTGTGTAAGGGAAATCAGGGTTAAATCCGTTTGAATCTCCTGTAATCTGAGCCCAGCTCTAGGTCGTCTCAGGTTAGATCGCTGTCCTGAATGTAAAATGAACTCTACCTCTCTCTCTCTCCCTCTCTCTCCCCCCTCTATGCCATCTCCGCCATCTTTGTGTGCGCGTGTCCAGACATGGCAGGACAGAGGCTTTGCCAAGGACATGTGGCTGGAGGCGGTGAACCCTCACCGGCCGGTGGAGGTGTGTGTGGCTCAGATCACACAGGTCAGAGGACGCCTGCTGTGGCTCAGACTGGAAGGTACAGACGTGTGCGCGTGTACGAGTCCGTCTGTCTGCATGTGTGTGTGTGTGTGTGTGTGTCTGCTCGTGCGTTGAGAAGATTATCAGAGGACTCCTGCTGCGTCTCCAAGTGACAGTAAAACGTGTGTGTGTGTGTGTGTGTGTGACAGCTCCCTCACCCGTCCTCTCTCTCTCTCTGTCTCTCCGCTGTCTACCTGTCTCCAGGTGTGGCGAAGCCCCTGTCAGAGTGTATCGTGGACGTCGAGTCCATGGACATCTTCCCCGTCGGCTGGTGCGAGGCCAACGCTTACCCTCTGACCCCACCACTCAAACCTGTCTGTACGTACACACACACACACACACACACACTCTGTGTATTTCCCAGTGAGTGACAGCTTGATACCAGCTCTGTCTACTCCACAGGCCAGAAGCAGAAGAAGATAGCGGTGGTCCAGCCAGAGAAACAGTAAGAAAAACATACCTTCATTTATCACAACTTGGCACAGGTGGAGAATATTAGGTGTGGGTTTTTGGATGTGATGTATTTTGGAGTTGAAGCCGCGAGTATTTTGTGCTCAGCAGGGAGCTGAAATCCAGTCCCTTCTCAAAGCAGCCTCTTCTCCGCTAGCTGCAGCCAGACACGTTTTTTTTTGCCACTGAAGGATTCTTTTACCGGACTCTCTAAAAAGCTGAAATACAGCGTGTTTCAGGGGATTTCCGCTTACGTTTTAAGATAAATTACCGTCTACGCTGTACAAAACAGCGCAGTGTAGATACTGTGCATCATTGGCTAAGATTATCCACTAAAACCCAGGATAATTTCTAATCCTGCCATTCAGCCATTTTGTCTACACAATTTCTATGCAATTAGATACAATCTCAAAATGTCTCGTATTGTTTCTTTTATCTCTATTTCAATCCTGCCTTTTATTAATTTGTTCCCGGCACAAAAAATCAAAAGTGAATGAGAGATATTTTTGGGGGCAGGTTTCCAGAATCTTAACATGCATGGATGACTGGGGTTTTTCGTGTGTTGTGCCAAAAATCTCCTTGGCTGTGCCCGAAAATCATCAATTTGCTCCTTCACTACCTCCCGCGTAACGGTTTACTCAATAGCAGGGGCTGAACTGGGCCTGAGCCCAACGGAGCTGCCGACGGAGGTGCCAGCGTTGGCAGCGCTCACACTTCTGTCTTTAAATATCATCTTTCAGACACTGTCACACGGTGACCAACCAAATGTAGAGTATAGGCTCCTTTTCTCTGACTCTACTGAACAGCTGAGGCCGTCACAAAGCAGCAGGTTCCATTATTTCTCTTTACGCGCTACATCGTAGAGTAAATAAAAGGGGTGATTTCCGACAGCTTGTAAAAGATAAATAATATAATAATGAATTAAAAGTACCAGTATCCAGCTTCCTTTGGATTAACACTCAGCACAGCATTTTATCATTTTGATTACCTGAAGCTTTACGACAGGGAGGTAAACAAATTCGTCTGGAATCTGAGCGAAGTCAAACACTTAAATTGATGTTTGGTGAATTTTTTTTAAATCGACCTTAGGTAGTTTCTGCTTTTTTTCTCTCTTTGTATGTAGACTCCACACTGGTAAAATAGACTGTTCCTGCTCCTCCGGTGTCTTTTTCAAGTATTAAACGACAATTAAATGGAAAAAGAAACTGGAATACAGGGCCACATGTAGTTGTAAACTAATATGTCACTGTAACCTAACACTTCACTTCACCTCACTTGCACGAACGGGAAAATTGCCACATTCACGGCTCTTTGTTTTCCATCTTTCTACCTGTGAAAATAACTCGGCGACTGTTTCTTCAGGGAAAAAAACAAAAAAACCCACGAGTCTTTTCTCGCTATCTCTCTCTCTCTGTCACTCCAGAGCCATTAATTGAAACAGTGGCTTTTTAGAGCAGAAATTGCTTTCCCGGGGCGCTGATTGATTTTGTTGACAAATGACATGTTATGCCGTTGGCCGCGGGCGATTGTGGGCCGAGAGCGGGAGAAATATCTGGTCTTCCACAGCGCTTTGTCAGCTCTCTCATCTGACCTCTAGTTCCATTTCTCACCTTCAGAGGTATCTTTCCATCAATTAAAAATCTGACACGAACTGTAGTAGCTGTTGTGTGGATTGATCAGCCGGACGAGCTATCACTTGGCTTCCTCTGTTGTTCCCTGTTTGATTGAATCAGATGGACGATTTTATTGATTAGTTTGACCTGACTTGTGACTTCCTTTTCCCGCAGGTTGGCTCCGTCCCAACCGGTAGAGATTACCCCCGTCAACCACTGCCAGCCCGTCGCCATGGATCCAGGTAATCAAAAAGCCCCGTTACACGCGATTCGTCTCCAGTAGCTAATGCTAATGAGCTAATGAGACCAAAAGGGGCAGCCCTGCTCCTCAGGTACTCCCGTACTCGTAAGCGTCGCCAGGTTGCGATGCTCAGTGTTTAGTTTGTGTTTTAAGCTCCTTGTCTTCCTCAAAAGTCCTTTTCAGACATAAAATGTCTAACGTACTTTGTTAACAGTGGTGGCTTTTTGTCATTCAGATATAGGTGTAAATTGGTTAACTGTCTTTTACGTCTTTGTTAAGACACGACAGAACACGTACAACATACAGAGTGTTCTTGCACAAGCTGCATTATTGTTGAATTTTTAAAACTTCTTTTGCCGTTGAAGCCTTAATCAGTCACCACTGTGACTCTGGGAGCGAGTGGCTTGTCCCCTTTTCTCACTCAGTGACAGTGGATCCTCCAATAAATTCTAATCAATTTAATCATTTATTAGATTGTACGATTGACGGACAGACTGACTTTATAACATACCAGGATTAAAATTAAAACTGCAGAACTGCGGACCTGCAGAGCCAGATGTTGAATTAAAATATACAATTTATACATCAAAAATAGGATTAATCAGAAATACGGTGCGTAATTTAGGAAAGGTGCAGTGTGTATTAGCCGCTGTAAAAGTGTGATGTAGACAGAACGCGCAGGTGGTAGCGCCGCAGTGTGTTCACCCGTCACCCAGAGGTGAGCTGTTGTACAGTTGTACGGTGAACGGGAGGAGCGATTTCCTGAAACGCTCTTCGTGACAGCGGAGCCGAATGGGTCCGTCTCCGCTGTCTCGGCAGTGCGCCGCGAAGGGGATGGGATGGACTGTCCGTGATGGAGAGCAGCACGAGTGTAGTTAACGTGCCTCGATTCCTATTTGCTCACATGCTGTATGTGAAACGCTGAATAGCAATTTATTTATTCATGCAGCTGCCGGGACGGAAATCAGACATATAGACAATGAGTGCCGGTTATTTTTCCGATTGGGTGGATCAATGGCCGCAGGAGTTCAGTTTTTTTCCTTAAAGTGCTGATGCAACCAATACTAACTAGTGTTTTGAGCATCGACAGGTTCAATACCAAAACACAAAAGCGGATCTGTCTTGTGCTGGATCACATTCAGGCCACAAATCTCTTTTTAGTTGGCGTTTGAACGGTCTTGTTTTAACAGGTTTGGGATTGAGTCATTAACAGGGAATGGTGAAAGAATGGTGTAAAATAAATAAATAAATAATGAAATCATCATGCAAGGGGAAAAATAATTTAATTGACTGATCTTCTCATTGAATATTCAACAACTAGGAACGTGGCCACAGTAATTCAGTTTCTCCCTTAAACCAATTTTGCTTCTTTATGATAATTGAGCGATAAAGTTGCTCCTAAAGAGTGACGTGCTTTTTGTCCCTCTGCTTATTTTACCTTGTGCTGTTGTGGTCCTTCCGCCAATCTGACCGCGTTGGGTTCAAACTTGTGCCATGTCGGAAGTGTGACAGAAATGTTACGGGTCCATTTCCGAGGTGACGTTTACATAAAAGTGACTCCGGAGCTCATTCAGACCCGAAGCGTCCCGCCCCGAAGAGAAATGTTTACACGTGGGTGATGCAAGTAATACAGACGTGAATTCTTCTCTTTCAAGGGAAAAGCCACACTGGAGACAGAACAATGTTGTGCATGTCTGATTTGATACAAAAGATTATTGAAGAATACACAGAGCAGCTACAGCAAGATGCAACTTGTGGCTATATTTTGCACCGTGGCCCGTTGAGTCTAGTTTAGTGAAGGTTTTTTTTACCTCTCAAAAAAAAAAATTACTATAAAGACATGTAGTCCAGACTGATTTTGGACAGTTACACCTGTTTTGCTCTTCAGCCTCTGAGCTTCAGCACATTCAATATGAAATAAAATAATGGATACTACAGTAAAGAGCCAGGTCTCAGCTTTAATTTGAGTAGGTTTGAATCAATATAGAAAGAAAAAGAGATGTCGCCCTTTCAACACATAATGCCCAAATTTTAGGGGCGCACAAGTATTTGGACGCGACTTCAGAAGGGACTGAAAGTTGAGAGCTGCCATTTAGATTGAGGTGGAGTTGTCTGTCAGTATGAGGATTGAGGAGGTGACCATGCAAGTGAAGAAGACAACAATGAGGCTCAAAAAAGAGCATAAATCTATCAGAGAGAGATCAAAAGTAGTTAGTTTGCCAGAATCAGCAGTTGGCTACACTCTAAAAAAGCAGGTGTGTAGAGGAAAATGAGAAAGTGGCAAATGAGCTGGTAAACCCAGGAGCACAAGTCTTGCGGATGAGCAGAAAATCATTTGCATGGTGAAGAAAAGCCCCTTTATGACTGCCCAGCAAGACAAGAACGCTCTGCAGGATGTGGGCGCACCTATTTCCCTGTCAGCGCTCAAAAGAAGACTGCATGACCAGAACCACAGATGGTTCACCACAAGATGTAAACCCCTGGTAAACCTCAAAAACAGAAAGGCCGGGCTGAAGTTCAGAAAAACACGCAAAAAGAAACCGGTGGAACAAAGTTCTGTCAGAGTGATGGAAAGAAGAAAGTGTTGAAAATGAAAGGAACAGTTCATGACCCAACGCCACCAACCTCATCTGTCAAACTTGGCGGTGGTTCTATCACGGCTCGGGCAAATGGAACGGGCACCCTGGCATTTACTGATGATTCCATTGCTGACAGAAGCAACGGGATGAATGAAGAGGAATACAAGGATATTCTGTGAGCTCAGATTCAGCCAAATGCATCGAAACACACTGGACGACATTTCATCTTTCCGCGGGACAACGATCCTAAACATACGGCCACAGCAGCCACGGAGCTTTTCAGGGTGAAGAGGTGGAGTATCCTCGACTCGCCGAGTCAGTCACCACTGAGCAGCACTTGGTGAGGACCAGACTAGAGGCAGAGAGAGACCCCCACAACGAGCAAGAGCCGGAGGAGGCTGCAGTGCAGCTCTGGGAGAGCATCAGCAGGGAGGATACTATGAAGCCCTAAGATGTTACTTTTGGGCACTGTGTGTTTAAAGGCCTATGTCTCCCACAAAGTTCTTTCTATGTTGACGTAAACCTACTCAAATTGAAGCTGAAACCTGGCACTTTAACGTAGTATCCGTTATTATATCCGTCAAACTCAATGTGCTGAAGCTGTGCCGCCAGTGCTGCTGCATCCCCCGATATCTAACTGTAAAATTTTGTCAAAACCGATGGAAAATTCAGGAAACAAGCCCAAAGAAAACCTGCTCAATTTTCCTTAAAAGACTGGTTGCGGACAAAGGTGGTCAGTTGTATTTCTGGCTGCATGTGAGCAGCCAACTGAAACCGGAAGATCCAGTGTTATGTTTGGGGAAGATCTGTATGGAAACAACATGCATGTTCAATCACAAAGGGAGCAGGGGGCTAAGCGTTGTTTTCATGAGACCCCTTGGCCTCTTTTCCAAGTTCCCTGTCTAAAAAAAAAAAACCACCCACTCTCTCATGCATATTCATCACCTCACCTAATTACTATTCAACCCATGGCGGTGCGGTTCCAGGTGCCGGCAGTACTCGGGAAGGGCGGGGTCCGGGATCATCATTCAGTCGGCCCTCGATTCATCTCCCGGGCAGGGGGGGGGTCGCATAAACAGGACACACTCGCAGCGCAGTTCGACTCGGTGTTCACCTGTGTGGTGAACCGCTCAGAGTCATCTACTAAGGACAGCAATAAATATATTTATAAAGTATTTACCCAAATGGGAGATTTTACAGACTGTTTTAAAATACAAAAAAAAAAAAAGGCAACAGCGGTAAAACATACAGCTTTGCGGTCAGTAAAATGTGAAACTGTAGATATTAAAAAAAAATAAGGAATGCACTGTTAAAGGCCTTGAAAAGCTATTTTCTCAATCATCCTCTTACTCTGAGGAATAGGTTCTGACGCGAACACAATTTTTCTGCCAAAGTAATAATAGTTTTGGTTATTTCACACAAGAGATTTATCTGTATTTTTTTTTTTGTTCGTCTCTGTGTTCTTCTTGCTGGTTTGGAGTCCGTGGGCCTCACGGATGTCAGGCACGCAGCATCTCTGCACCAATCAGGATTTCGCAACAATTAATGACTCAGAATTGGAAGACAGCGGGGGTTGTTGCGAGGAAATGCCAATTAAATCTGATCAGACCGCACCCAGACGGTCCCGATGAGGCAGATTAGATCAGTTTTTAAAAGTCTCTTCTAAGTAAAAACTAGACAGTTTTTTCCAAACTTTAAATCTGATTGTTGCAGGTTAAGTCATGAATATGTAATGTTATGGAAAATACTACAAATTGAAACCACATTTCCAGGGGGTTTAACACAATTACACAAAATTAAGTTAAATATTGACCATCACAGTGGAATTAAATCATACAGTTAAGATGCAGTCAAGCATCATAACTTCATAACATCATGTCCAAAGCGCACAGCGTTGTTCCAACTGCACATCTGCAATTGCTGCAGGGTGTAGTCACAAAGCTTTTAGACCAGTTGAACACACACACAAAAAAAAAAAAAATCAGACTCTTGCCATCCTGGTTACATTACACTGGCTCCTTATTCAGCCAAAGACCCTTTAACATAGTGTGTCACTAACAAATAGCACAAAAAAAAAAAAAAAACTGGAAAAAATTACATCTGTCACACAACGAAGTTAAAACCATTCTGCCAGTTATTTATATAAAGTTAAGCGCTGCAAAAGGAAAAGAGTGAGACAGTTTGAATACCAGACTTGAGCCCCGTATTTGAGAAGAGCCATGCCCCCCGAAGACCCTTTGTCAAAAGGCTGCGCAGCCAAGGGCCGCATAGATGTTCTGTATGAGCCCTACTCACTCACATGCTAGTGAAATGTTTTTTTCCAGAGGTTTTCCATCGCCCTGAACATCGCATTGTTACAATTCTCACTCTCATTGTTTGCTTCTGTGTTTTGTTAAGGCCTATGACCAAAGGGCCTTTTCAGAATTCAGTTTAAGATCCTTTTTGTATATTTCTGATATTTAAACCCATATTTCTCAGACTACTCACATCTGGCAACCAAAAGCTGCTAAAACTTCCGCGGCCCGAGACCAGAATAGAGGGATCATGCTTTTACTTTTAAAACCTGTCTGTGTAGTCTGGTGTTTTTGTAATTTATCTTTCCAAATGTAGTGTGCCATGTATTCTTTTTTTTTTTTCGTGAGAGGTCAGTAGCTCAAGACTTCTCAAACACTCAAACAAACACACGAGAGCCGGCAATAAATCTTTGGTCTAAATAACTGAAAAGATTTTTTCACTTTTATTCTTAGATCCCGGACGGATCTTTAAGTGTGCTTTTAATTTGGCTAATTCAATGTAGTGATGATGTGATCCCTAGAAAAGTTGGTTTAATAACAAACAGGACATAAAAATTATTTTGTAAGATGTGTCGGTAAATGGGAGAAAAGAAATAAAATGTACTTATTACTTGTTTAAAAGTTTGTTTTTGTGTCTAACTTTTTAAAAGAGGCAATTATTGGTTGCTGGTTAACATTCCTGTTTATGATCTTTCTCCTCTATCCCAGGCTCAGCCAATGGCAGATACTGCTGCTCCAAGATTTTTGTAAACCACCGCTGTTTCTCAGGACCCTACCTCAACAAGGGACGTATTGCAGAGCTGCCGCAGGCCGTCGGACCCGGAAAATGCACGCTGGTCCTCAAAGAGGTGGGCTGATGTGAAAAGCAGTGGGGGGAGACGGAGAGGAGCAGGTTTAATCAAAGAGTTGCACACTTTCAAAGGGAGAGGTGGGCTGACAGAGATTGAAAGAGGGAGGAGGTGAGAGATGGAGGGCGAGACTGCGATGTCTTGTTAACCACCTGCAGTTTCCCAGCAGGGCCTTCATTTTAATGTGAGGAGCTGTCAGTCAAGTGTGTTTGCACATACACACCATTGCTACCGCTCAGCAAAACAACCTCTTAATTTCTCTAGAGACCGTGTTTGTTCGCGCACGCGCGTTTTGTGCGAGCTTGTAGTTTTTGCACGAGTCCGCGATTTTGTAAAGACGAGTGCGATCTGCGTTTGTCCCTTCAGTTTTGCTCCGATCCTCCTCCGTGCCGGTGCAGCTACTCCGATTCTTTCCGACAGTTGTTCGGTCGTCGAACCGGGACTTTATGGCTTTAATCTGGGCTCTGCTTTTGCTCTCCAGCTGCTGAGCATGCTGATCAACGCCGCCTACAAGCCCGGACGAGTCCTGAAGGAGCTGCAGGAGCTGGAGGATCAGAGCTGGGACTGCCAAGAGGAGACCCTCAAAGCCAAGTGAGGAGTGCAGAGAAATGTGCACCGCAATAGGCCAGAACAGATTCTTTTCTCATTTGATTTGGTGATTTGTTAGATCTGGTCATTTTCACAGGGGCAATATCATTCAACTATGAAGCCCTGAAATTTCCCTCCTCTTTGCTTAAATTCTTAATGTTTTCTAAATCATAATAAATCAGACAAATCATCACATCTTTCTTACTGTTAAAATCATTACCGGGCCTCTCAGAAAAAGAAAAAGGAGGTTTTTTTGTTTTTTTTTACCCTCTCTATCCTTTCTGCAGCCATGCATTTCATTTTTTTATGTTATTTTGTCGTCGCTGCAGTAGCTTGTATGAAGTCTGCATTTTCCTCCACTGCTGGCAGCACGGAGCCAAATTATTCCGCCGCTTCAGGCCGCACGCTCGGTGTTTTCTGATCAAAAGCGGCCCCATTTTTCCGGCTGAAACGAGAGAGAATCGGCCAGTCGTACGTTCTAGTGAGTCACCTGCGGTGGCCTGCAGAGCACAGCGATCGCATTCATGCATTGTGTCTACAGTGTAGAAGGTTCAGTACACAATTCAGGTTTTGTCCTGTTTTATTTTGATTTACGTGTGTAACATTCAGGTGATTTTCTAAGGAACCTCAACATGATCTGTTTCAGCAAATTTTTTTTTAAACAAGAGTCTAGAGCTGGACCCCGAGTCAGGTCTGGGTCCACATTCTATTCGGTCTAATCAGATCTCACAAGGTCCCGTTCTATGGGTACGTCTCAGGTCAGTATGTCAATGCGTCTAATACCCCCACGGATCTGAGGGCACTCGCAATCAGCTTAGTCAAAGGCCAAACCGTGATCTCAACTTCCACGTGTATCTGTTTGAGTGTTTTAAGAAGTCACCTGAGTTCAGTCAAGCACAGTCTGACTTCAGAAAAGCCACATCAGTTTGCAGGTCGGATTTGTCCTTGGGCGCTGCCAACAGATCGGCTCGCCTCTCCTGACCTTAGCCATAAGATGAGGGATTGCAAAAATGACCTTGCGTCGCACGCCGCTCTGCTGGATGGCCCTCATCAACAAGACGATCTGAATTAATGCCGCCTCTCCTAAAACAGCCCACTTCCACGCCATTACCGCACAGGCAATCATCATTCATTTTCGAGTGCTTTGATGGATTGCAGATAGTTTGATTATATTTTATATATTATTCTCATAAATAAAAGTGTGATCACTGGCTGACAGTGTCACGACGCCCCCCCCCTGCTCCCTCGTCCTTTCTGTCCTTCCAGATATAAAGGGAAAACCTATCGATCCACCATCCGGATCGTCCGCCTGGCAGACCAGATCCCGGACTTCTGCCGCAAGGTGTGCGTGAAGCTGCAGTGCTGCCCGAACCTCTTCAGCCCCGTCCTCGTCGCCGACAAGTGCCCGGAGAACTGCTCCGTTCAGACAAAAACCAAATACAGTGAGTCTCTGTAATTACACGCGTCACTTCCTCCGCCACAGCTATGAAGAAGACCCAAATCAAAGCTTGTGACGCCGCGCAGCGTATAATTGCCTGCGATGACTTGCTAAGTTTTGTTTTGGGCCCATTGTTTTCAACATCTGTTGTGCCTCCGCAGCCCATTACTATGGCAAGAAGAGGAAGCTGTCCAAGCCGATGGGAGGAGAGGAGGCAGCAGAGGGAGAGCTGGCCAAGCCGACGCGCCGCAGGAAGAAGAGGAAAGCTATCTTTGTGCAGAAGAAGAGACGCTCCTCTGCTGTGGACTACACTCCTGCCGGCTCACCGCAGGTTCGCCTCGTCTTTCTTCTTTCCCCGTTTTCCTTCCTCTCTTGTATTGTGTCAACGGGTGTCCTGTTCGCTCAGGACAAAGGCTCATTTTCAGTCGTGATCGAGTGAATAAATATAAACAAACTCATCCCTAAATATGGCACAGGCAGGAAATGTAGCAAAGCGTTTCAATTTACTTTAGACGCCCTGTAAGTTTGCTCGTTCACAATTTAAAATCTTGGTCTTGAATATGCGCTTTTCGGTTTTTTTTGTATGATGTCATACAAAGAAAAAGTTAGATCTCAACAACTCTGTGATGATTTAATGTTTTGCCACTAAAATGTGGGGTGTTTACTGGGCAGACTGGTCGGCAGATGGTTTCTTTGTCATCAAGAAAAGTGATTGAGCCGAGCAGGGCTGCAACTGATTATTTGGTTGTTTTTATTAATCTTGTTGAGTCTATAAAATGTTGCCTGCTTTGTAGAGCTGAAACAATGAGTCGATTAGCAAAAAAAGTATCAGTTAACCATTTGAGTCATTTTTCACTCAAAAAGGCCAAAAAAAAGAAGAAAAAAAAGTGCTCCTCCAATGTGACAGTTTGTTTTTCTCTGTTTTATTTTACTGCAAACTGAATATTTTCTGGTTTTGGACTGTTGATCGGACAAAACAAGAAATTTGAGCATGTAACCTTTGGCTGTGGAAAACTCGTTCCCCTTTTTAAAAGACCAAGCGAGTAACCAACTAACCAGATACTCAATCGCAGTCCTGTTGTTTTGTTCAACCAACAGTCCAAAACCCCCGAATTTCCTGCCAATCATCTAATCAAATGATCTTTAGAGCTGCGGTAAAAAAAGCAGATGGAGTTTGATGGATTTTTAAATCAAATCTGAAACAGGTGTCCAGTTAGCTTCAAAAAAACAAATTCAAACCCTCCAAATCTATATCTAACGTTTTTAAGTTCAGCTTTCATCAGTTTTTGAACAACGAGAGTTAACAATCATGAACTTCATTTTTAAGAACTACAACTCAAAAATTAACATTCAAAGAGTCAGAAGTTTTTCATGTATATATTTACTTTACTAAATGACTACCTGAATGTTTCCAACATTTTTCTTTGCTATAAAACAAAAAGAGACTGGCAGAGCTTATTGAATCTGGGTATTTAACCAAACTGGAAGCAGCTATTGAAACTCCCAACCCTAGGTAGAGAACCCCCTCTCACGCCTTGAGTCCAGATTCTTGCTCTTGGTGGAAAACGAAACTCAACAGACAACATGAGTCATGGCTAACATCGCTTCCAAGGAACCTCAGGCTCATCTCACATCTCTCTCTTCTCCGCCCAGAAGGAGATTTAGGCAGAATATTAGGCAGAAACGTTGTTCATGGGGCAACAGCTGATTCATTTTCAAAACCAGCTGACCACACCTTGCAGTAGAGTGGTAGCAGAGCAGCTGTAATGGGAACTAAAAATGTTGTAATAATCAGTTAAAGTACTGAAATATGTGAACTTCTTATCGTGAAAAACAGGTTCATAATAGTACACAACAGAGAGCTTGAAAGTCTCTTGACAAACCATGAAAAATCTATTTTCATGTGTTGCTATAAAAAAAAATAGTTCATCAGTATAGTTAGTGTAGTTAATAGCTCCTAATCTCGGAATCTTAACACCACAAGGAGTTTTAATTAAAAAACCTTTAAAATGAAGCGACTCCTGACTTAGTGATGAGCGAGCGAGCGCTGTCTGAGGGAGGTGGGGTTCGATGTCAAAGGTCAGGCCAACACCAGAGGGAAGCCAAAAACGAAACAAGTGCCCCCGGCCTCTCTGATCCTGAGCCTTTCTGCTCCCCCCTCAGGACAGCGATGAGGGAGAGGAGGATGAGGAGATGGCGTTGCAGTCGGGCAGCGAGGGCAACAGCTCGGAGCCTCGGGAGGACCACACCGACGCCTCCTCCGTGGAGGTGACCAGCAGCCGTCCGCGCAGGGCCGCGACGCTGCGCAGGGCCGTCAGCTTGGGAAACGCCATGGGCAGCCAGGAGGCCCCCGAGGGCCGCAGGAGGTCGACTCGCTCGCTGTCAGCCTACAACCAGAACAACAACAAGTACCAGCCGCCCAAAAGACAAGACATGCAGGTGCAACGGAGATTACAGTATTTGAAATACTAACAACAACATTAACCATTTTCATACCAGAGCATCATCTGTGCCCTGAAACTTTAGACAGTCACGGCTAAACAGCTACACAGGTTAACACATGTTATTCTGTACCTTACTGTGTGTGTGTGTGTCTGGGGTCCAGGTGGAGGAGGAGGAGGGTCAGCTGGTTTTGGACAGGAACCCCCTGGAGTGGACTGTAGATGAAGTCGTTCAGTTTATCAACTCTACTGACTGTGCGTCTCTGGCCAACATCTTCCAGGAACAGGTACACACACACACACACACACACACACACACACACACACACACACAGTTTTTCCTCAGTGCTTTTTTTTACTTCACCACCAAAACATCATTTTGTAAGTTGGAAAAGGTAAATTGACTTTTTCCACTGATTTCCATTTACAACACAATGAGCTGTGGCACAAGACAAATATTGGCTCAAACCTCCGGCAGTCAGACATCCACCCTTGATACGACGGAGTGTTTGATAAGATATTTATTCACCTGGTGACGTCAGATCAATCTGATGAAACAAGCAGATCAAACTCCTTTTCATTCTTTGATGGTTACAGCTTGTTATTCTTTGCTTTATTTAAAAAACTAAAAGCAATAAATCTGGGAAATGGGATGTAGAACCACAACGTGTTTCTTTTTACTTATGTAGAGTGTAATTTTCAATTTCCCCTTTATTCTCATTACTTTTTATGACCAAGTATTTTTATAGGCTGGTTTTAATGGCCTAGTTTTCTGTAAACAGCAGTAAACAACATCTTTTTCTCTTAAAACAATTTGGTGAAAAGAAAAATGTTAGTCCTAATGGCAGTAGAATTAAATGCACGCCAGAATGAGTGGAACTTTTTCTTATTTCCATTTAAATATTGATTTGTATCTCTTCCTGCACAGGACATCGACGGTCAGGCCCTGCTGTTGCTGACTCTGCCAACCGTCCAGGAATGCATGGACCTGAAGCTCGGTCCCGCCATCAAGCTGTGTCACCAGATCGAGCGCGTCAAGGTCGCCTTCTACAGACAGTACGCCAACTGATCGAGGAGCAGCGGCGGCGGCAACAGCAAGTCACCCACCGAACAGCCGCTCAGTCAAGAGGGAAGTTGTGTTTATGCGCGACGTGGACGTGTTGGATTAGCTCTGCTTCCTGGTGGGGAGACTTTGGCCGTCTGGCAATGTGGAGTTTTTTGAGGATTGCCAATTTGCAAGAAGGAGAAGGAATATATATATATATATTTTTTAGAGCGGTTGCATCGGAAAAAGCATAAACTAAGCAACAACAAAGTGGATTCTGGAGGATGTTTGCCTACGAGGAGTTAGTTGAAGGATTCATTTCTGGGGCACTGTTGGTGTGAAAATGCGATGCAGTGCCCACATAAACTTCAAAGAAAACACATCGGAGTGAACCCATGTGCTTTTACTGATCTGTGAAGGTTATTTTGAGAAGCTGAGGACTTTTTATGTTTTATTTCTTACTTTTCATTCCCATTTTATTTGTGACAGAGGAGCAGTATAGCATTTAAGTTAAAATAATTATTGACCATAACGAATTTTCCCCTTTGTGTGTGACATAATTGGTTCTGAAAAAAATATATTTGAAAAGTATTTAACAACCCAAGAAGTAATATATTTGGAATATTTATTGTAATCCTTCTTTATAAGGAGTAATCTATCTGTTTGGATGCAGAGAGAACAATTGAAGAGTTATAATGTCAACATCCACTCCTTCTCCACTGAAACAAACCGTTAAGTATGTATACACTATTTCACACACAGAAACCACAATCCGCATTTGTTCAGATTCTCACAGCAGTTTCTGATCATTGGGGGGGGGGGCAAAGGTGTCCCACGCGTTGTTTGACAGTATAACACACTCCAAAATACTTTGAACCCAGTCGTGCTAACTTCTCATTGTTACAATCACAGGAAACAATCATGTAAGCTATTTTGTGTCCATCTATGCAAAGGTGTTTCAGATATTTTTGATAAGTAAGAAAATAAATTTCTATTGATTTTTATCTCTTTGTCTTGCACTTTCCTTCTGTTTTTCTTGTTACAACTTCCTCATTTTTAGCTATAAAGTGAAATTATTAAGATATAACCATGATATCTAGTCGAGTTTAATGTAATCAATCATAATTCAAGTTTATCTAAATGTTCAAAGAGAATGTTGTTCACATTTATTCTAATCCATTAATATTGTAAAATGTTTTGCTGCCTCTTGATGTAAACTTGTTGTTGGTAATATTTATTGGGCCATTTACTAATGTTTGGCAAGAGTAGCATTTATCTATTTTATTAACATTCATTATTATTAAGTGTCACAATATATTCAACAGCACTGCCACACAGAATTTAAATGTACAATATTTAATATACAGCTGTTCATGTATAAAGTCACAGTTGTTTCAGGGAGGATGAAGGGTTAACAGTTGGACAAACGTAGAATTGATGCGCGCAGTCTCAGTTTGAAGAGAAACCACACTCCTCTGTCTAACATTGTATTAAATGGTTGATATTCGGTAATAAGTGGTTCCCAGCAAGGGCTACGTGGAAAGACTGCGGAGTAGCTTGACTAATCTGAAAATTTAGAAAATGGCGATTTGAGTGTAAAAAATAAATAAATCAAAAAAATCAACATATTAAGTCAGCTACAACAACTGAACACTGCAAACACGGCATGGATGAATATACATGAATATACATCTGTGGTAAAAACTATTTAGCAAGGGAGCAGAGAAGTCTAAACAGTTAACTAGAAGTAATGGAAATTGTTGAGAAAGATATAGCTAATAGTAAAGGATAAATCATGGACTATATCGAGAGCTTATGGAATAAATTGTTGAAAAAAGTTAGCTACTAATCGATAAGCTAAACGTAGTAACGGATAAATGGTTTGTTCTGCCAGCCCACATATACACTCGACCAAAAAAAACCTAAACGCTGACTATTGTTTCATGAAATAATGACTGTACCAATATCCACTATTCCAATATCCAATATTCCAAATGTGTTTTAAAAAAAACAAAAAACAAAACACACTATTGGAATATACCAGAGTTCTTCTGACAGGGCTGTGGTGCATCAGACAAATAAGGTTGGGAAGTGTATAACTAATGCAGTGTATAACTAATGTTTCTAACATATCTGGCAATAACAGACTAATATATGGAGGAGAAACCAACACTTAAGTCATAAAACTGGTCATAAAATCATTTCTGAGACATCGGGAGCTGAAGAATGTAAATCATGATTGTTTATAAAATTACTTTTCTAAACTTATTCTGTGGTTAAACACAAAAAAAAAAAAACAGACAGAAGCTTTGAAAGACACTAATGCATTCGACAAAACCCAGACAGAGCAATTACACATGAAATGAGACGCTGGTTTCAAAACAAAACAAAGAAAAATGCCACCAACAGTAAAAATAGAAATTGAAGTGCATAAACAAAAGCTGCAATTTATCTCTTTTCCCTGAAATAAAATGTCTTTTGATACAAAGGGTATCAATGCAAGCTCTCAGAAAGCCAGCTCCCTCTCTTTTCTCTCCAGACGACTGAAAGAAATCCTGCCATAAAGTCACAATCCGTCACTCAAAAGCTACTTGCAAGTCTATCTGGATTCAGTCACATTTTTTTTTCAGCTTTATTTATACAGGGTTTGGTTGGGTGAGCAGACGTGCTTTTACAGCAACACCCTGTTAGATAAACAGAATTAATGTAACAAGTCTGGACACAAACAGGACAAAATGATAACAAAACACAAAAAAAAAAAAAAAAAAAGAGCAGGCTCAGGTAAAGCAGCTGCACGCGGGCATGGAGATTAATTACGATGACTGTAGACGTCTTCCTAGCGCTTTCATTTTTAGGCGGCGCCGCAGATAATTCTATGACGTCGGAGCTGAGTCTTTACTAAATCGGTCTGACAATAAAATAATCTTGAAATCTTGAAATATCACTTCTGGCTGAAAGATTGTTGACCAAAAAAAACAAAACAAAAAACAAAACACACTATTGGAATATACCAGAGTTCTTCTGACAGGGCTGTGGTGCATCAGACAAATAAGGTTGGGAAGTGTATAACTAATGCAGTGTATAACTAATGTTTCTAACATATCTGGCAATAACAGACTAATATATGGAGGAGAAACCAACACTTAAGTCATAAAACTGGTCATAAAATCATTTCTGAGACATCGGGAGCTGAAGAATGTAAATCATGATTGTTTATAAAATTACTTTTCTAAACTTATTCTGTGGTTAAACACAAAAAAAAACAAAAAAAACAGACAGAAGCTTTGAAAGACACTAATGCATTCGACAAAACCCAGACAGAGCAATTACACATGAAATGAGGCGCTGGTTTCAAAACAAAACAAAGAAAAATGCCACCAACAGTAAAAATAGAAATTGAAGTGCATAAACAAAAGCTGCAATTTATCTCTTTTCCCTGAAATAAAATGTCTTTTGATACAAAGGGTATCAATGCAAGCTCTCAGAAAGCCAGCTCCCTCTCTTTTCTCTCCAGACGACTGAAAGAAATCCTGCCATAAAGTCACAATCCGTCACTCAAAAGCTACTTGCAAGTCTATCTGGATTCAGTCACATTTTTTTTTCAGCTTTATTTATACAGGGTTTGGTTGGGTGAGCAGACGTGCTTTTACAGCAACACCCTGTTAGATAAACAGAATTAATGTAACAAGTCTGGACACAAACAGGACAAAATGATAACAAAACAAAAAAAAAAAAAAAAAAAAGAGCAGGCTCAGGTAAAGCAGCTGCACGCGGGCATGGAGATTAATTACGATGACTGTAGACGTCTTCCTAGCGCTTTCATTTTTAGGCGGCGCCGCAGATAATTCTATGACGTCGGAGCTGAGTCTTTACTAAATCGGTCTGACAATAAAATAATCTTGAAATCTTGAAATATCACTTCTGGCTGAAAGATTGTTGACCAAAAAAAACAAAACAAAAACTAATGACATTGCAGTTACGTGATCTGCATCTCAGAACTGCCTTTCTGGCTTGTAACCAAAGAGTCTTCTCATAATAAACTAATCTGCCGATTATTTTCCTCGATTAATCGTTGCTTCTATATCATGACAGAAAATTGTGAAAAAGAAAACAATCGCTTTTTTTTTTTTTTTAATTTATTTTCAAATGGCTTATTTTATCCAAAAAACAGCTGCAGACCAAAAAAATAGTTGGTTTACTATAGCATGAGACAGAGAAAAGCAACAAATGCTCACATCTGAGAAGCTGGACCTGGGGAATGTTTGGCATTTTTGCTAAATTATTTGAAAAATCAATGATTATTGATTATTTTTCTGTTGATCAACTAATCGATTAATCGTTTCAAGTTTTCTTTGTGACCCTTTGAAACAAAACAGCGGCCATTTCTGACTCTAATCAGGATACATGTGTCTACGAGCTGTAATCATTCTCAAATGACCTGATTTTAATAAATTTTAAAGCTGGTCTAACGATTTTTTTTTTCCCCCCATCTACAATGAATCAAATGACCATGTGTAACGTGAAAGGTGTCACTCAGTGTGACGAACCCACAGGAGGACCAGCGCCCCACACTGCAGTCCCCCTCAGCTTCCAAGTCATTGTTTTGGTTTTAAGGGACCGATCCATTAAATCTATTTTCATTATAAAAAGTTGCGTCTCCGCCATGAGTTTCATTCATTCAGTCAAGGCGGGTTTGGTTTAGTTTCTGGCTTACGTCACTTTATACAAAAATGATCCAACGCAGAGAGATTTTTAATTCGGGGGAAAGAAAGCGCCGGTAGAAAAACGCCTAATAACTGAACATCAGTTACTAGTATAACAAATGAAGTTTATAAGATTTAGGGCGCAACACCTCACTGACAGCCGTGCTAATCTTTTTAGGAGCGATCTTGGGTCAAAGGAGAAAACGAAAAAGGATATTATGATGTTGAATTTTACTCTAGTTTGACAGGCTGTGTTTCACCAAACCATCAGAAACAGGAAAACAAAAGTATCAGCAGTGACATTAAAACTATATAGGAAATGATAGAGCCATTAGGAAGGCGTTTTATTGGCAGAACAGCTCCTGCTGGCGAAATAAAAGCGATTACCCCCCTATGTGGAGATGATGGCTGTTTCATGTAGCAACATAATTGGAGGTAATGCTGCGTTAGTCGCGCATGCAGCGCACGACCCGATGCGCCGATTCACACGCACTGTTCCCCGTGTAACGTTGGCCAGGAAGAAATTCATAAAAGGCAGTGATTCACATTCGGAGTCTATTCAGCAGCGAGACGTGTCGTGCCTCACCACCTCTCTCTGTATTGGGTGCTGCTGAATTAATTTAATAGCTTTCTCTCTCTCTACACACACACACACACACACACACACACACACACACACCGCTTCCCTAACTCTGACACTTTGTAGTGAGTCACTCTGAGAAGCTGCTACCTTACACTGTTGCCTGGCAACCTCCTATCAAACGCCCGCTTTGCATGACTTTCCCCCCCGTTGTATGTGAATACAAACTAAGTCATGACAGCGAAGGTCTGAACAGGGAAGCCCTAAATGAGAGCAGGCGGGGAGTTTATGTCTCACATTCAGCCGCTGTGGTTTTAATAGTTTCAGTTATAAAGGCGGTGAAAGATTCAACGGTTCAACAATATCCACAGGATATCATATATTTTGTCAGTCATGTTGTCAGACTCTGACTGATCACAGCTCGCATTTGTTCTTTGTTAAAAGCAACCGAACGTCACCGAAACACATTTCGCCAGATACACTTATGATTCATCTTTGACTGTGAATAATGATTCTTATTCCAGTGGAAAATTAGCCAATCAAACACACTGGCATCATGTCCAAATATTTCCAACTGATGGTGTTATACAATAAAACGAGCCCATGCTGCCTGGCGCAGCTGATACGGGCCAATTCCAAATATATCGGTATCGGCGTGTAAGTCGGCAGATAAGCAACAAGAAAGTGCAGCACAGATGAGAAGGTACGTGTGAGGTCATTTACAAACATCACATAGTTTGCCCTTCAGAGAGCAAAGTCAGGTTTATTTTTCAACTGTAAAAAGTCTTGTTCAGAACATGTGGACAGAATTCTTCAGAGAAACGAATTTACGGGCTCCTCAGCAAAATGTGAATATGCTGAGGAAAAAAAACAACAAAGGATATCGACCAACAGATCTTTATCAGATCCTTTAGACTCAAATATAAAGCTTCAGTCCAGGCGATGAAAGAATACTGTACTAGACCATCGTCACTTTATCAAATTTTGCACTCAAAAAGGCTTTAGAAAACTTTTTTCACAAATGCAGCGGCACTCGCCAGGACCTGTAAAGGGACTTTGAGGTGTAAAATGGGTGGAGTATCCCTTTAAAAGTCCAGGTGTTGGTCGAGCTTTACTGTCCAGTCCACTGCCGATCGGATTAGGAGATTTTGGAGGGTCATGAGTTAAGCTTATTGCTTTGTGACACCGGTAAATATGAAAACGGTAATATTTTACTACAAAAAAGTCAGCACATGGAGATTTATAATTCTGCAGCAGTCTCTCCCAAGGACACGATGCAGTCAGAGGACATGTTGACTTTTTTGTGGTATGTATGACAAAGTATTTCTTTCTTGACTGGAAAAATATTTCTATCGCTCCCTCCTCCTACATGCTGAACCCACAGCTGAATGGAACAAGTTTGTGCCCCCTCTCTGTGGGCTGCTAGAGTCACCCTGGGTACGGTAGGAAACTGCATCTGAAGTACTGCGGAGTGGTTCTATTATACAGAAAGTTACCACTGATTCCACTGGTAAAACTGAAGTTTACTTTCTTTAAATGTGATGATTCTACTACTTTAAAGTGCACTTTTCCACCATAGATTCGTGATATCGCTCAGTCTGCAGGAACCCACTTTTGCTTTGAAAATCACCCTGATAGTAACGACTGCATTTATTGTTTACAGCGCAGCGTTTACTTTTTCCTGCACGGACTGCCTCAGTTCAGTAGCACGCCACGCGGCAGAGCTGCCATCGGGTCGTTATCCTGGACCGGCTCGGTGATGAGCTTCAAGAACGCTGCTGTGGGTGAGTCTGAGAGGAAAAAGATGGGAGGCAGAGGTTCAGGAAGGAGAGGATGAGTGCAACGGAGGACGAGTGAGGGGGAGGGAAAGCAAGAGAGCTGAGGTCTGGTGGTTGGAAAGGAGAACGATGCAGAAAATGGTTAGACTGATGCATGAGTCGGTAGACACTGAACACGAGGTTGATGTTATCTTTTTATTAAAAATTAGATCTGACTCTGGAAAACAGATTACTTCAGTGATTTCCGGCTCGTCTGATGCACATGACGCACGCAAATGTTTTTAATAAAATACGGAAAACATTTGTGGAATCGGTGGTTGTAAATAACGGCTATCTGCTGTGATGCAAACTTAATGTTTACTGTCATAGGTGACTCCTAAAAGACTGGAGTCATAAAATTTTAAATGAGGAGAGTTGTGTTATGTTACATTTTTGTTTTTATTGTCGACACACTGTTTTAATTCAACGTTTAGCTGCCGACGTGCGTTCGCGCAACTGTGTTTTAACGGTCCTCGCCGTAAAATCCACAGTTCCCAAAGTCAGTAACTGTGTCTGTAGCTGACGAAGCTCTCTCACCCCAACGTCCACCCACTCCAGAGCCACCGACTGCATCGCAGGGTCCCGAAGAATGTGTGTTGAAGACCATCTGTTATGCCAAAAAGCTCCCCAGCGACCAAGCACGCGGACCCCAAGGGGAAGATCAACCCCGTCTCCCAAAATTAGGTTAACTAAACCGCAACAGCACAGAGGATGCGTTACATATTTGAAAAATGTTGCTAATATGTTGATACGGGACGAATCTTGCAGTACAATATCCACTTGTCGTGACTACAGCATTATTAAACCACCTCCTGGTGACTCCGCTGCAGTTAATGTATGTATCGCTTCATTCATTTAAAAAATAAAAAAAATAAATAAATTCTAAGTGGCAGGGTTGCCAAGATTGAACTGCTAGGCCTGTGTGATGGGATGGGGTATGCATAGCAAGCCACTGTGTCATGTCTATGCATTTTGAAAATGCAGAGTGATAACCCGTGAAATGACTATTACTCATACGCCATTTGGTGATAACAGGCTGGCCGAGCCCAGAGCCCAGGTCTTCGTTGATGTCGAGGGACGGTTTCGGCTCTGAATTTCCTTGCTCTCTTGTTCTGGAGCTTTCGTCTGCGCCGCATTGGTCTTCCAACCCCTTTCTGACACGCACCTCTTTACGTTAGCATGACAGCAATTTAACATGTCGGTCTCGTGTCTGAATAAGCACCTGAGTCGCTTTTACGTAAAGGTCACAACGGCGACGGCACTAGGTTGGACTTAGTCGCATTTCAGTAACACCTTCAACATGGTCAAGTCGGAATTGAACGCCGTCGCATTAGCATAAAGGCAGCAGCAGCAGCAGCACATGGTAACACAGACACTGAAATTTATTCTGTCAATCTTCATCCCTTATGCACATAGAAAATTAGATAATTTTAATAAACTAGGATGCACATGATGTGCTTTGATTGATTAGAGATGATCGAGATGTTTTCCGGAATTGATCAGAACTCTCGTGAAACATGTTGGCCAATACCAGACAAGTTATCGTGACCGTTTTATCATCACCACCTCAGATCCCAGTCTCAGTGTCCTGTGGTTTAATTTTTCACGAATTTTCTGCCCCACTGGAAAACAACGTCTACAACATTAACAAGGATATAGGACATGATGTCATTACCCTTTATGCAATAATCAATACATGCAGAGACCTCGATCAGGGTCAAGCTGACTGATATGCCACTATATCATTTAATATGGTGCAGTGGCAAACACAAAGCTTGCCAACATAAATCTACAGACACATTTGTATTTGCGATGATTTCATTTGTTAGGGACAGCGCTTATTAATCAACATTAAAGTGTAAATGTTAAAATACCTCTAATTGCGTAGATGAAGAGTCTCACATTAACTGCACATTTTAATCACCACTTATCTGCTCAACTCCCCATTAAATCCCCTGAAATGTGTTAAAAGCCTGTTAAAAGTTACTGAACTGTGCCCACAGAAACCACTGAATCATGTGTATCAGGACACCTCACTATCGATCATTTAGCTCTAACCTCAGATCTAAATAAGTTTGCACAGTACATTAAACTTGAAATCTGTTAAAACCTGCCAAAGCCTTTTAGGATTTATTAAAAATCGTCACACCAGGTAAAACTGCCAAAGGGTGCAACGGCAAACGAAACCTCAGATTATTACACCATCAGAATTTGACGAAAATAAATCCACAAAATGAGACGACAATGTATCTCTAGATTCTCAGAAAATAAAAATAATATGAAACCAGGTAATGCAAAACACACTGGTAACCTAACACACCAAAGGGAGGAACAACAATAAACTATAAACCCTCAATATTCTTAGAAAGAAGGCATTGAATGTGTAACCTTTTCCATTGATCATTACTACAAAAATTCATCTAACCGACCGGAAAGTTTAAGATGTGATCAGTCATGGCTGATAATGAGGAACAAAAACACAATGTTGAAAACGAGGATGCAAAAGTGACAAACTGACACACATTAGTTGTTTTCAACCTTTTAATGTTTTTTTATGTAAAAAAAAAAAAAAAAAAACACAAAAAAACAACAACAACTGTGAGACAGGACACAGCTGTATGAAGGTAATTTCATTGTCTAAGCATGTGTGTGTGGGTATGAGTGGATGTGGGGGAAGGCGAGGTGTATGGTTAACCATAGACTGAGCAGGCTATTTCTCCCACACACACACACACACACAGAAATCACAAACACACACACAGACACACACACACACACTTGCATTGTACTGCAGACTTCAAATCTAGGTCACGGTAAAACACACACACACACACACACACACACACACACACACACACACACACACACACACACACACACACACACACACACACACACACACACACTCACACACTGTGTTTAAAGGCTCAACAGAGACAGAGAACAATCAGACGTGATGAAGACGAGGCTCGATTTTGGCTCACCACTGAACTACTTCAAACTGTTCACCAAATCCAGTCTCTCTAAAAACACTGTTAGATGTTATCAGCGTTTCGCTTCTCACAGCCTCTCACATGTTGTTTTTTTGATGAGGTGTTGCGTTTTCCTCTCCCCTGTTGTAGCCAGTTTCTCTCAACCTGCCTTGTCTATGGCACGACTTGATGCCTCGTAGCACAAGGCAGAAAATATGTGAACTACTTGCAACGAGCTGTGGCTTAGAAGTGCAAGGATAGAGACGGAAAGAGCAGAGCGAGTTTTTCCAGCTGTGAAAAAGACAGTTGCCTCATAAGGTATGGTGGTCAACATAATGATTATTACGCTGATGATACAGTTTTGTATCTGCAATTTCACAAGCCGATCAGAATTAGTTTTGGGTGGAAATAAAATTATATAATGTGTAGGTGTAAGTTTAAGGACTCTCACCTCCAGATCAAAACGTGTCCTCCCATTTTTTTTATTAAAAATATTCGAAAAATGTTTGATCTTTCCGTTACAAACTGGACGATCAATGTCACAAATACTGGCCGCAGAAATAAAAGTCACGGATACAGAACCATTAGCTTCTTGGGGAAAAGCACAAATCACAAACAGTACAAATGTGGAACAATAATAAATACACAAAATATAAATAAATATAAATATAAATACACAAATTATGAAGAAAAGAATGAACAGATGACATCTGTAATTTGCTTGTTTTGGGGCTTCCTAGTGGCAGTGGATCCTTAGTTGATGCATATAGCTGACATTGAATATGCTTTTACGAAAAAAAAAGTGGGACAGATGATCAGCAAACTGAAAAGTAACCGCAACGTGAGCAGGTACGTTTTCATCCACTTGTATTTAAGTGCATTTTAAATTGAGCATAACAAAAACATGAGTGGGAACGCCATAAATTTGACATAAAAAGAATTAATATTGCAAAAAGATTTCACGTTTACTTGAGGGGGAAAAGCCGTCATTAAAAAAAAAAAAAGAAGAAAATGTTATTAAGGCTGCTAAAAACTAAATTTTTAGAACATCTTGACGAAGTGGCAGCTGGTTCTGCCTCTTCTACTGTAGACGAAGCATTCATGTTATGCTGCTATTCACTGTTACAGGCCTCCAATCCACTGGAAATCCCAAAAAAATTAAGAATGAAAAAAGGAGGGGCGTTACTCTTGAATTACTATGGAATTAATAGTGCCTGAATAGCTATGTAATCTTATCACATCCTCTTAAATGTACTTGCATAAAGATAGTGGAAGGAAATGTGCTGATTTATATTTGATTTTGAAAGAAAATCAGAAATTTGCATAAATTTGCACAACTTTTAGCAGAAAAAGGACGTGTTTGGATATGGAAGGTAGTTTTTGGCCTTTGGGAACATACAGTAGCAACTTATTCTAAGACCAAAGTCCTTTGCTGGCCTTTTCAGAGCTTTCACCCACATCTCATTGCCTTTATTCAACAAAAAAGGAACATGGCGTAGGTGTCATCCCAAAAAATTAGGTCAAGTGATAGTAAGAGATTGTTTAACTTGTGTTACTTAGAGAGAGACAGGAAACGAAGGCACAGAGAGAAAGGGGCATGACATGCAATGAGGGTCACCTGGCCGGGTAACAACAACATTGCAGATTGTTGATTTTTTTTTTGGTCCTACTGTAATTTCAGTAAAAGCTTTCCTTTTCCAGGTGCTTTTGATTACAGTCCACCCCCTTAAAAACTACAAAACCCAGTCATCTCCCGGTCACACGTCTGCCTCCTCACTCTTAAATGATCCTCCTTCAGAACAAAGCGATGAGTTGCAGATTGTTGTTGTGAGGTAGCCCTAATTATAGTTTAAAAAAAACATTTCTAAACTTGGAAATTAGTTTTTATTCAGCAGTATAGAGATAAATATGTAAAATAATCATGTTATTGATTTTGATGATTTAACAGAGCCCTAGATGGATGTCAGTTTATATTTTTCTGGCTACTTTGGTATCTTGTGCTCTGTCCTGAACTTTCCAGGTGATGGAAGTCAGTGAAGGTCAGTCGATGTGTGGGTGATGTCTCGTCGTTATTAAAGTTCAGAGATCAAGTTTGCTGTTTTACAGTAGACTGAACAAACTGTATAATTCAAAAAGAAAAAGAAGAAAAAAAAAAGATCCCAGAAATTCATGGTGCATGAGCAGGAGCCTGCTCTGTATGGATAGTTTCCTCCCAACTTCTCTCCACTTCTTTCATGCCCTCTGGGAATAATCTGTCTTTATTTCTAATGAATTGCACTGAGAGATGCATGTATCCCCTGCATCAACAGATCGCAATCTGAATCCAGCAAGGCATGTCTCATAAATTATGCGCTGCCTGAGCTTTTGATAAGCTAATAGACGTCTGAGTGGAGGCAAATTGATGCTGCGCTCATGTGATTCAGACACTGAGACACGATTCGGTATTGATTAATGTTTAGCGGGGGCTGAACGGTCGCCTATCTTGAACATCACACCTCTGTTTACACGACAGAGCAGTTTCTTCTCTATTGTTCATTATTCATTAGTCATCTGGACCGCCTGTGGGACTCCCTCCCATCTGCCACAGCTCCATGTCCATATGCCTGGCTCGCCCAAGCGAGGCATACATCTGATATGCGGAGAGAGAGAGAGAGTGAGAGGGAAGCAGAGGGAGAGTGTAAATTCATCTCTTTTTCGCTCCCTTCATCTCTCTTTCAAAAAGGTAATGCATTCATTGGTGTTATCATTGGGGGAATGGGATGGATGAAATGATAAAAATGGAAATAAATTGCTGCTTTGAAAAGAGACAGCAGAGTACTGGGACACTACGGAACCGGCGTGGGAAGAAAGAAGTGCGTTCTAGTGCTGCGGGTGGGTGGCATAGGAAGGAATTTAAAAAAAAAAAAGAGAAAAAGAAATGTATAATTAGGAGTTGGCCAAGCAGGCTGCCCACATGGGAATTCACGATGAATAATTGGATACAGGAAATTCTTAAAAAGGGGAAAAAAAAAAAAAAAAAAAAAGGTTCACAGACGCAATTGACACCTTTATGTCAGTTTCCTGAAAAAAAAAAAAATGTAAGCAAAACCTTTTATTAAACCATGAAATTAAACAATGATCTGGAAAGGAACTGCTTACTTTTAGGAACTGAAACTTTAATATATTTATGCAACATGAAAATCCAGTAACTGAGTTTCAGTGCTCCTGCTCCTCCCAGAGTTTGATACTTCTGCTAAATTAACGAACTTTGCACCAGAGCTTCTCCATGTGCTGGGTGCGCACTGTAGACAGGGCTGTGGCTTGAGTTTGAATTTGTGATAGAAAATCGATTACATTTTCTTTTTAAAAAAGGTACCTCCGTGCTCTGTAAAATGAAAGTTGAAAGTACAGCCATAATTGGATTCAAACTGAGCTTCCCGAGAGCTCAGTAAAAAAAAAAAAAAAAAAAAAAGAATTTAGACATAAAAGGGTAGAAAATGTATTAAATGCTGACTTTGAACACAGGACACTGAACTCTACAGAAACCCTGAAAGAGGTTTTTAAAAATAAGGATTATAATAACTTGGGCTGGCCTGTTGTCTGCCTAAGTACCCGCCCTTCAGACCTGAAATTCTTGTTTTTGTTTGTTTGTTTCCAAGGTTGCATCCACAATCAAGTCTGGGGAGAGGAAGTTGCCAGGAAAACTATCATCTTAATCCACTTCTATCGTAACATCAGCTCCGAACGGACAATAAGTGCATGAAAAAGAATCTGGATGCAAACGCAGATTCTATCACGGACCCTCATTCCATCTTCTGGCACAGAGGAGTATATTATTTTGGTGATGCACATGTTTGTCCATTTACTGCCTCAGGCAACAGGTACTGTGTGTTTAAAAAAAAAAAAAAAAAAAAGCAAAGAAAACACACACAAAACAGAGGGCAGTTGAGACTGTGCCAAAGAGACTCCATGGGCTGAGACTAGAGGGGATAAATCTCAGCTTTTTACTTCCAATATGGTTGGCAATGTATTTGTTTGTGGATTTGTTTATTTTTAGGGGAATAAGCACATTAATTAACGCTGACATTTAAAAACATCATTTTAAATGTGCTGGAGTTAACCCAACAGCTAATTTGCAATTGTAGCACTAACATTTCTTTTTCTTTTTTATCTAAAGAACTATTGAAAAACTTACTCTGTTATGGTGGTTTTGTAAAAGGTGGAGTCACTAAGGTGCAGAGGACCCCAATCGAAGATCTCACCTAGGGCCAGAAAAAAAATGTAGGGTTGGCCCTGATACGTTAACATATTCACGCTTGGGTGAAATTGCACTGACATTTCTAATAGGAATTTACACCAGTTTAAGATTTTCCCTTTGTCTTCCAGTGTAGCATCGATCCGCATGATACGTACAGTATGTAATCAATCGAAAACAGCCTCATATCCATCATATGAGAGGCGGATGACATTGACTGACTAACAAACACCAGATTTTTAATCAAAGACCAACTCGATCCAAGATATTGTTGCCTTCCAACCGAATTAAAGTTCTTAAATCAGGAGCGTAATACAAACCAGAGGAGAGTCCGATCCCCACGGTGGTTTCTTGTACCTACGTAAGAGTAGCAACGCCAAAATGGAGACACACTCAATTAAAGATCTTGTACTTTGAAGAAAAATATACAGAAAAAAAAAACATCACAACGTCTGTTAAATGTAAGTGAGCTGTAACTAAAGCCATCAGTTAAATACAGTGGAGCAAAAAGTTGTGGCGTAAATCAAAGTTTCCCTCAACTGAAATACTCGAGCAAAGTACCACCAGCTATAACAGCTCACAAGTGCAGTACCTGAGTAAATGTGCTTCTATTTACTTTCCACCTCAGCAATCACCAAACCAACACATAGTGGAGCCATCAGTCACTTCAGCGGTTAGGAAGGAAAACGGGGGGGGGGGGGATTATCAGCGACGGCAATCTCATGTCGTTCTGTCACAGAAAACAGCACCATAGAGGGGTCTAGCGCTGTGTGTGTGTGTGTGTGTGTGTGTGTGTGAGTGAGAGAGAGAGAGAGCTCGGCCCTGAGTGGCAGGGCTGTCAGTAATGTGAGACCAGACCCGTGTTGATGGTTTTTTTTGGGGGGGGGGGGGGTCCTTCTATGGAAGGTCGATTAAACATAGCTCTCCTCTTCCTTGCTGCGTCAGGGAAATTCAAAACCTCGCCGAAGACACAGACGACACATTAGCGGGCATAACAAACGAAGACTGGGCCGATACGTGTGACTGATCCTGGGCTTTTATCCGATTTCAGACATCTGACCGCCGGCGTCATCAACTTCTGATACCGCACAAGTTTCTCTCTGACCAAAACTGCAGAAAAGTGACCTGCTAACCCTGCAAAGACATTTTCCTTCTCACGTATTTAACTCTTCATGTTGACACAGTATCTCACAGACGTTCCTCGAATTTTAAATGTAATTAGCAACCTGTTTTTACTTGAGATTTTTTTTTAGTGTCCCATTCCATAAGACAGAACTTTACTCGTCCCACGTGGGAAAGTGTCTCAGCAGCAAAAAGAACTAAGCATAGCGTAGATAAATAATCTTAAAAAACTGGAATATAGGACTGCATCTTATGATTATTCTTCATTCTTGATTAATCTGTTGATTACCTTTTTGAGTTATCAATTCACCATTGAGTCTTTAAGATGTCAGAAAATAATTTAAGGTGCCAATTAAAAGTTCCCAGAGCCCAAATTGCTTGTTTGGTCTAACCAAAAAAAAAAAAAAAAGCAAAACAAAGAGCAGTAAATAAAAAAACACTTATTAGTTGATGATTAATTTTCTGACAATCACTATGAGCCTCTTAAAATTAAAAAATAAAAACAGAGTTTACACCTTGCATAAGTGGTGAATACGAAGTGGTACCACTTCAAGTAATAAATTCAAGCAAAAATGCCACATACGTTGTTTTATTGTTTCACACAAAAATACTGTCAGTTCCCATCAAAAGCACATTTACGTTGAACCCTAGGGATAAGCAAGAAAACTCATAACGTCAGGATTTATGTGACACCCGTTTTTTTCCAGAGTTTACTTCTACAACAAAATATAAGTTGAATCTGAACTCTCTCTCTTCAGATTGATCCTAGAGATTTTTCTTCCCAGCACTGATGGGACATTTTTTTAATTACTAGTGTTTTCAGTGACTTGGTTGGGTGTTTACATTCAAAGCAATACAGTTACCTGATTCTGAAAATGCGTAAGGAGGTACATATTACCTCCTTACATTTGTTAGTTACATGATATTGTGGGGACTGGAGGAAAGAAAAGTAAAGTACATTTACTCTGTACTAACGTACAAGTACTGTAATTAACTACAATGTTGAGGAACTTTTAATTGAGTATTTCCTTTTTATACTGCTTTTAATACCTCTACCTACTATATTTCAGAGGAAAATGTTATACACTACCACTACTAATAGTGCTAGTGCTACCACTACTACCACTACTACTACCGCTACCGCTACTACTACTACCACTACCGCTACTACTACTACTATCACTACCGCTACTACTACCGCTACTACTGTTACTACTACTACTACTGATACTGCTACTACTACTACTGTTGCTACTACTACTACTGCTACTATAGTTACTACTGTTACTACTACTGCTGCTACTGCTGCTACTACTACATGTATTTGGCAGCTGTGGTTACTAAAGTATAAACATAACAACATGAGACATTTGTATACATAAAGTTGTTCAAATGAGCTCCACTTCAACTAGCAACAACATTAAATACTGCTTACGACTCAATGCATCAATAATAATAATAATAATAATAATAAATATAAGATTTAATACACTGTATGTGATGCCGCTACACGCAGAGACGCGGATGATGTCTATGATAAATTATGTCTATGTCTATATTAAATTATTTATTTATTATTTCAAATACCTCATTTTGTGTCATGTTTTTTTTTTGTTTTCTTTTTCTATCTGTTGCACACACATCCTCACTCCTCTTCACACCACCAGTTGTCCTCCTACAGTGTGTTGTGTAGTACTGTATTAGACACAGTGAGCGCGCTGCACAGATGTTTAATGCAAAGCGTTCTGTTTGTGTGTTCAAGCTTTTGTGGTCGTAAACTGGCCAGTTTCGCCTCTCTCATCTTACACCTGCATTCAATTTTACACTTTGGCTGATTTCACTTTACCTGCTTTCAAATGTTGCGGTTATGTTTTTTTTTTGCTCTCAGACAGCTGACTCATTTCCTTCCTCTGTTCCGTATCATCAACTGCTCCACAGCCATGTCACAGTTTAGTTATGCATCAACTCGCTGATCTGCAACTGCATGTTTATGTGTGTGTGTGTGTGTGTATGTGTTTTATTCAGGTAGAAGGTGAGTGTGTGTGTTTCCTTTTTAGTTTAATTTGTGGGGGTTTTTTTTAAAATTGGAACAATGCTCAGCTGTCGGTTTATAAAAACCTGTGTGCTGGTATGCAATATGAATGTGGAGAAAGGGGGGTGGGGGTCGTGTGTGTGTGCGCGCGTGTGTGTACGTGTGTGTGAGTGTGTGTAAAAGATGGCTGGAAGGAGAAGGAGGAGTGGGGGGGGGTTCTGGATTGTTGAAGCAGCTGGTTGGCTGCTGGACTGGTTTCCATGGCAACGTGTGTAAAAAGAGTACAGGCTCCGTCCCTCAGTCCCGTATCGATGCTCTGTACAAAAGAATAACGTTTTACATTTACATGCCCTCCACTCTCTCTGTGTCTTTCTCTCTGTTTCAAACTGAGAAACAATCTTTTCTTTTTTTTTTAAAAACATCTAATTAAAAATGGTAGACATCAAAATGTGGGTTTTATGAATAGACAACATACAGACACACAACACCAATCTAAATCACAGTCCGCAACAATAAAGGAGATTTTTTTACACTGATCTCCTCATACAAATTCGTAGTCTTTACATAAAGGGCACCTGATCTGAGGGGAGAAAAAGGAGCCTTTGCTGGATTTGCTGCTGCACACATTGAGCTCCTGCAGGAGGATTAATTTAGTGCTATGCGTGGGGAAACCCACCAAAGGAATCTTGTGGTTCTACTCACAAAAATAGTTCCGTATTTTCGTGAGTCTACACCTACAGTGGGAACTCTCCTAGGAAATTATAACAAGTCACCGTCAAACCTGCAGCCAAAGTAATATTATCTCTGAAAATGCCAGGGTTCCATGATTTCTGTTGAAACACTGATTTTTTTTATTCAGACATACCGAAATTCTAGCCGAGAACCCAACTTTTACAAAGACACTACAGTGAATGTGAGAAAAATATGTATAAAAGGATGCAAAGGACAATTTAAGCTTCCCTTAAATCAGGAGTGTTTCATACAGTAACTTTGTAAACTGGTAGAGGAAGATTATAAAGACTATGTGATGCTGTCAGACAGTGTGGAAAAAAATATTTATCTAAATGGGAATGTAGTCATTGGAAAGTTTGGTATTTTGAGGTTCTCTTTGAATATCTCAAATCATTTTCTCCGTTTTGCTGGTTGGCAATTGTTTTTTTTTTTTTTTATAATTACATGGTAGGTTCTAAATAAAATAAAGGTTTAAATGTAGCACAGCTGAATGAATGAGACCAGTGTTGTGGAGACCGTCAGCCTTGAGCGACCTCTGCACTACATGTGGGAGATCTAATGGTTTGCTCCACACTGCAGAGGAGAAAGCGCGGTGCTGATCTTTGCAAACAAACCAAAATCCTGCCGAATTTTTGGTAGAAGTTACCACGAGTGAAAGACTGAGAAAACAACACTATTACCAAGGTTGTGTGTGTCAGTAAAATGATAGGCAAGGACGGGCAGAAACCAACTGGATTCATGTGAAATTCATATTTGTGCAGTGGATCAATGCAATACATTCACTGCCAACATTATTCAGATGGATATTCCTATAATATCTGCGTATGGCTAGAACCAGGAACAAACTAGAATCACCGCCAAGGTTACATGCGTGTCTGTTCAGGCTCATGTAATATATGTAGTAAAGACTCTGAAGGAATTTATTAAAACGTAATAGAAGTGTATTATTTTGTTGAAAAGGAAGTTATCACATAGAGAGAAGCGCAAAAAAAAAAAAAGTCAAATTATCTTGTGTGTGTCCACATGCTTGGCCAATAAAGATGATTCTGAAAGTCGAAGCCGTGACAGTAGACAATACTTGAAAAAGGGACATTGCTGCAAAGAAGCTACAAATTCTGAAACGCGGATACTTGCGCGCACACACACACACACACACACACACACACACACACACACACACACACACACACCTTCAACCTTGCAGCACTGAAGATCCAGACAAATAACAAGGTTTTCAAGTTGGGCACCCAAGATTCGTGTCACCGATTCAGTATCTGACCAAATGTGAAACATGGTCAGAATCTCCCGTTCTGTCCCTGAGTTGTGGCGTTGAATACTGGCTAGAAAAGTGTTTTTACATAACATTATGATGTCACAGTGAAGCTGACCTTTGACCTTTTGGATATAAAAGGTCAGCAATACATCACTTTAATCCCATTTCACATTTGTGTGAAATCTTGTCATAATTAGCGCCTGAATTCTTGAGTCATGGCCAAAAACGGGTTCTGTGGGGTCACAGTGGCCTTTGACCCTTGACCACCAAAATGTAATGGGCTCATCCTTGAGTCCAAGTGAATGTTTGTGCCAAATTTGAAGTTACTCCCCCACGGCGTTCCTGTGATATCGCGTTCACGAGAATGGGACAGACAAACAACCTGCAAACATTATGCCTCCGGCCACATCTGTCGCCAAGCGCAGAGGCATAAACAAAACGCATTATTTAAGAATTAATTAAAATTACTTTAGCCTCAAACATTTCTCTCAGCTAATTGTTTAGGTTTTTAAAATCAAAGCTGTTTCAAACAAACTAGTACATGACGGGCTGCACGCCAAGAATAATATTTGGGTGTTTAAGGAACAACTGTTCTGTTTCGCATGGGGAAATGTACTGTAGCTCCCATGAAACACCAGTTTAGGCCCGCTGGTACAGTAGACAGAAGAGTACATGACAGTAGGACAGGACAGGACATTATAATAGAGTACAGAACATAAGTATAGTCAATAAAGGACAGTAAAATATACCGGAAGACGGTACAATACAATAAAGGACTTTACAGGTTAGTACGGTACTGTAGAGGAAATTACAGGATAGAAGGAAAAAAATAAATAAATTTAAAAACAAAAAACAAAAGAGGAGACCATAGGACAGTAAAAGACAGTACGGGACAATAGAAGACAATACAGGACAGTATAGTGCAGTACAGCAGAGCAAAGGACAGTAGAAAACAAGATAGGACTGTAAAAGGCAACAGAGGACAGTGCAGCACAGTAGAGAGCAATAGAGGATACTAGAGGACAGTAAAGGACAGAAGTGGACAGTTAAGAGCATTAGGGGACAGCATACAACTTGAAAAGATGGTACGAGAACTGTAGAGGACCATATTGGACAGTTTAGGTGGAGGATAGTTAAGGAAAGTATAGGATCGTAATGGAAAGTGCAAGACAGAACAGGACATTAAGAGACAGTACAGCACAAGACGGGACAGGACATCAACAGACAGTACAGCACAAGGCAGGACAGGACAGGACAGGACAGTTGGAGACAGCACAGTTGGAGACAGATCAGTAGAAGACAGTGCAGGAGAGTAGAGTAGAGTAGAAGATATTAAAGGACAGTACAGCGTAGTACACGCCACACCAGACAGTAGAAGACAGTACAGTACTGTGTGTACTGTCCCGAACTGTGTTCTACTGTCTGGTGTGACGTGTACGATGCTGTGCTGTCCTTTATTCTCCTATACTATAGGAGAATAAAGGACAGCAGAGTATAGTGAGCAGCACAGTACAGGGAAATAAAGCACAGTGCAGTATGGTAGAAGACAGTACATGACAGTACAATACAGCACAGAATAGCGCTTGCTCCCATCCCCATTTGACTTGTGACCCTTTATAGCGGAGCAACGCCTACTGTACCTGAAACAGGTTGCATATGTCTGTGAGCTGTATGTAAAAAGTGATCTTCCCCTTCTCAGATTAGCTCATATTAACAGTTTTTAGAGGCCTAAAGTGGTCAAACTCTTTTGTACCAAAGAGAAAAAAAAAGAGAAAAGTTCAAGGAAAGACACAATTTGTCCAGCACAATGTTATTTTTCTTATTTTTTCTATCTAACTAATCACCTCTCCCCCACAGAAAAAAAATAAAAAACCCCAGAATAGACAAATGTCATGAGTTTATAAGAATATACGTAACTTTGTGGCAGGTTTTTTTCTTTTTCTTTCCTACGTTGTTAATCTGCTCGCAACCCCTCAGATTTATCTCACGACCCCTTCTGGAGGTACAGACGCGCTGTAGTAGAGGAAAGTACGCACAGTACAGGTTGATAAAGTACTACAGAAGACAGCACGGGACAGTAAAGGACAGTACAATATAGGAAAATATACCAAAATACAGGATGATAAGGGGCAGGAGAATCTAGTAAGGGACTTCTGAAGATCGGATAGCACAGTAAAGGACAGTACCAATAGAGTAAAATACAGTAAAACGTAATTATGGAGAGTACATTGCATGAGAAAGCACAGTAAAATAATAGTAAGTGACACTAAATGACAGTAAACGACAGTACAGCTGAGGACTATCAGCATATGTACAGTAAATACGATGTTACACACACTAACAGGACTAACATGGCCATCTGGGCTTTTCCTCTCCATCTCTGCTTAATCCATATTGAGTGAATCATAATTCTTCTCTGTGCGAGCTGTAATTAGTGATATGACTGTTTTGTCTGTGTGTGTGTATGTGTGTGTGTGTGTGTGCGCACACAGGGCTGTGCAAATAACTACACTCACTGAAAAAACACCTAAAAGGTGCTAAACGCTCAGCGGCTATGGGAAGGCAGTGTGACCTCAGTAACAGTGTCAACAGACACCGGCCTGCTTTTAATTTGAAAAGGAAAACCGGGCCAAAAATTTAAAAGACATTTTAAAAAGGGGGGGTATGCGGGCGCATGGTCGACATCTGCTGCTGTGTTATCTGCACTTAAGAGTATCTAATCTCCTGATTTGTGATTGGCTGCGGAGGCGGACTGCTCTTTCTGCCTCTGAACTGGATGGACGGATGGATGGATGGATGGAGAGATAGATGGATGGATTGATTGAGGGATGCTGAGAAAACTAGATGGGGGTCCTTTAATCATGCTCAGGATAACAGTTACAGAATCGATAACGAGTCACACGGTTTTATAAACATAAACGAAATATAAATTACTATCAATAAGGGAGCGTTTTGATACTAATCGGCTCAAGCTGCTCATTTTCCCCAGGTATCACCAAGTTGCTCTCGTTGCTTCCTCCAACATCATCCACCTTTAGGTATTTCCCTGCATGCTGAAAACCCAAGGGCCATTACATGAACACTGGCACCTCCTGGTGGAGAAAATACAAACTCATGTGTCTATTATGGATTCTGTCTGCCAGTGCCTCAAATTCTCTTTTTATGTTGCGCCTTGGGTTTGTTTTCTGAATGCCTTCCAGGTCTTGTGTAAAAGCCTTTTCAACTGCCTTGTTGTTGAAAGACGCAGTACAAAATAAACTTGCCTTGCCGGTTGAGTAATCCGGTAATCTTCCTTTTGACTACAGAAAATCTCCACGTTAACGAAATCTTTTTTTTTTTTTTTTTAGAATAAGAGACGAATTGCCGGGGTGTCTGGAGATTATTGCACCTGTTTTTAATTCAAATCAAGTTGTTTTGAATCACTTGAAATCAGCGTCATTTTCTTGACTCGAGTGCAGCAATTTTCTTTTTTACTTCCAACGCGAGTGTTGAAAACTAAAAACATTTTTGCAGTGTTGTTTGCCACCTATCTGTTTACTTGTTAGAACACAACATAATAGAAAGCAGATTCAGGAATCTGAAGGGAAGAAAAAAAGAAAAGAAAAAAGGAAAGAAAAGGAAACCTTGATGGTACCGACGCTCTGCGTGATTGAATTATGGGCAGACCAGGGGTTGGACCTTTACAGCATAATGCAATGCAATAAACAGTAATAGCACTGAGGGAAATAACAACTTTTTGAAGCTCACAGAGTTAGCTCGTGTTGTTGTCAACAAACCTGACACGAAACAGCTTTAGACTTTTGATGTATTATTAACTTTTGACGATAAATGACGACAAAAAGGTTCAACCGTGCTGAAATGAATGTTTCTGTTTCTGTTTTAAAGTCAGAAACACACAGGTAATGGCTTTTGGCCCATCTAAAGATCATCAATACGTGGCCTTCAAGTTCTTCTTCTCTGGCTGCCTCAAAAAGAAGTTTGAGCTTGCATGTGGGTGGATAGACCTGTGCTGCATTCACGTCCCCATCAAACTTTCCTACAGCAGCTCATCTAACACGTTATTGCACAAACACTCTGACACTAAATGGCGGGTTTTTTGGTGCTATGTATCCGTCTGATGGAGAGAGCTGCAGAAATTTTGCAGACAGGCAACTATTTACTTTTCCACCCGTCGCTAAATCGGACAGCCTGTGCGCGGAGTTGTAACATTCCGACGGTCCCGGAACGCCTCGTGGCACCGCGGTTAGACGCAGGCTTTCCGCCGCCCCCGGTCTGTCAGAGGCGCGTTGAGATGGAGAGCGGCTCCCGTCCGCACTCGACACTCAGCACTCAAACTTCAGCGGACACTGTCGTCTCCTGCAGGTCGGTACAGGTTCTCCTCTCTCCCTCCCTCCCTCCCTCCCTCCCTCTCTCTCCCCGCAGAGCTCACAGAGTCTCAGCCCTGAACCTTGTCGCTTGTTTTTTTCTTTTTTTTCCTTTTTCTCTCTGTCCAACGTTTTCCATGCTCCTCGGTGTTCGAGGCCGTGATGAAAAGTGCACCAGCCTCCACGTACCGGTGCACTGCACAAGTGATGGAGGCGGCATGTTGACGCGGAGGGGGCCAAACGGCTGCGTGTGTGCGGCTGACATGCAGGCTTTGCGTTTCCACGCCAAGTGGCCGATGCCGCGGTGTTTGCTCTCGTTTTCCGTCTCGCTGACTTGCTTGCCCGTTAGGGTGGATTTAGAAACACAGAAGTGTCACGGCTGGCTTTCGGTCCCACTCTGAGTCGGTCTTTTGTGAACTAGACAGCAACAGACGACACATTCATTTCCCATATTTATGTCATATTTACGTGTAAATGCGCCGGACTCAAAATAATCCTTCAAGTATGGAGGTGTTACCACCTAAAAAGATACTTAAACTATCAAACAAGTACTTATTATGCAGCAGAATGACCCCATATATTATAAATCCAGTTATATTTATAATGGTTTAATATGGGCAGTCATTTTAAACTACTCTATATACATTTAGGTGGCTTAGATCTATAATAAGGCATCTTATGTAAAGAGATCATATGTTCTCTCTGTGTAACCTGCAAAGTAATTAGTAAGTACAGCTGTCAAATAAATGTAGAGAAGTAAGAAGTACAATATTTCCCTCTTAAATACAATGGAGGGGTCATAAATTGGAAATACCTGCAGCGTAAATGGACTCTTACTAATGGATATTACTTGAGTAAACGTGGTTAGCTGCGCTCAAGCCTTGCAAATGAACCTAGTAAGTTAGCAGCAGCTTCATGCTGTGAAAGAGGTGTTTTATGTACATTTTGGTTATTGAATCTGTGTAAAATTGGTCAGATGTTTAATGTGTAAACTGTTAATCTGTGCAGTATGGCAGAAGTATTGGGAAAAAGAGTATAAAATGGGAGTAGTTGCGAACAGCACTTGAGTTTATGTTGCAGCAGCTAGAGTTAAAGGCGCCTTTCCCACACACGGACCTCTATCAATAACAACAAAGACCCCCCCGGGTACTTCAGAAAGCTTTGGTACACACACACACACACACACACACACACACACACACACCCCCTTTGATGGTGTTTGGTACAGAGTGTCAGGTGGGGGGCTCGTTTGACTTTGCCCTCTCTCATGAAAGGTTTCTGAAAGGTCTCTGGCGTTGACACACTAGCACTTGACCCCCCCCTCCCGCTATTCTGTGTTTTGGTTTTGTTCGAGGATGGGTGGTGGTGCGGGTGGCATTTGAGCATCGATGGGGCGGCTGCAGCAAAGTGGCTCAAATGCCACGGATGGTGCCCTGACGCCCGCATGCGCAGAGGTGTGCGCACAGAGACGACAGGATGCAGCACAGAGCGCTTGTTAATTCTGTCGGCTGTGCTGGAAAAGATAGACGTTGGCCGCAAGCGCAGACCACGGAGACCTGATGTCTCATGTTCATCGGTCTAAATACAATAAATAACTCACCAGCTCACTAGAACGGAACAAAAAAATGAATGCAAAGCCTCTGTTTATGACCTCATGTACTTGTATGTGTGGAAAAGCACATTAGACTTCATCAGTAGCTGATTTACAGCATCTGAGTTGCCATTTAGATGCAAAATAGGAATAAAAGGTTTTACGGTGTAAAGATCAGCAGCTTGTTTTAACAATGAACCCTGTGTGGGTCCCCATCTAAATCCACTCACATCTAGTGTGCGGTTGCTTTACGAGAAAGAAAGAGGCCATAGATGGATTAACCCCATCAGGAGGCCTGATACTTTACATCGGCTCAAAAGCTGCAACATTTTTTTTATTTATTTATTTATTTATTTATTTTTGCAGTCAACTGTGTCACTTTACTTCAGATTGTGTGGAAATTATTTAACCTTTCCCTGAGCATCAAGTCAGAAACTGGCCAGACAGTCACACCAGCAACCGTGGCAACAACACGCATGATATCATCATATTTATAGTTCTGCTTTTCTATGGCGATAATCCATCCGACAAAGACAGTCCATACAAAACGCTGACGACTCAATTCAGCAACCGTATGTGTATATATTTATATAAAGTTTTCCATGCAACACTTCCCCCGCTTTTAAAAGTTATTCAAATCAACAGTTCACTCCGGTTTCGCTATTTTCCTCGTCCAGCTGGTCAAACGAGCCAAGTTAAATCGAGTTACTTGTGGCTTCCCGGCCAGTACAGTTTTCCACAGATAAGAGAGGGACATTCAGACACATTTGCCTTTGAGGGGAAAATGTTGAGGTGCAAGACTGGATAGTGCGGTGACAGAATTACCTTACCTGTTAACAGGCCTCTCTTGAGTGTAAGCGGCGCCTTGATGCAGCGTTTTACTGCACGATGACTGGCGCTCACGGGAGATGCTCGACTGAAGGGCACCCACCGACACGTTTGCTTTGAACACAAAGCTCTGCCCGAGGTACCAGGCCAAGAAACGCGGTAGGTGCGCATTTAAATCGGAGATGTGATCGAGTTCAGTTTCAAAAATCTCAAATAGGTTTCATGGCCAGTTTAAAGAAAACCAGGTCAGGTCCATGTAGTGATAAGTAAAAAGTTAAAAACCCAATCAACAACAGGAAAAAAAAAAAAAAAAAAAAAAACCTCTACTGCTACAACAAATATTTTCACATTTACACGGGTATATTTGGTGTTTTTTACAGTACGCAAGTTCCCACCCCTTCATCGAATCACATGATCTAGCGATTGAACTTGCTGTTTTCTTCACAGTCCACTCTGCGACCACCACGCTTTTTTAAATACAGGGAGAAACAGTAGAGATGAACTTAATCTAAGTTTTTAATGTTTTATGATGCTGGTAAAGGTGTGTTTACATCAGTAAAACTGTAAACAGCAGTAAAATAGGTCTATATTTAATATAAGTATGGCTGAAGGAAAAACACAATATTTTTTTATCAATCAGACAAATTCTCTTCACTTACTATCATTATTGTAAAAAAAAAGCTTAAAAAAAATACTTAAGAGGCTTTTTTCGCTGTACTATGCCCACCTTTTCAAAAGAGCAGTCGTGTTTTATATTTGGTGGTGTTTCTCAATCTTCCGTTTGCAACAGCCCCACCTGTGAAGCTTCAAAAAGCCAAAAATTAAACCGCCCAGAGACAGGAAGTGTGGTTGCATAGTTGTAACTCAGGCACCGGAGGTTTTACCCCCTCCTGCATAAACACAGCGCTGTACGAAAGGTTTGAAGCGCACGGGAGGCTGCAGCTCTGCACATTTCAAACGTTTCGATCCGTGTTGGTAGGAGATGTGTATGTGTGTGTGGGCGTGAAGGGTTGGTGTGTGTATTTCAGTACTGGGATCAATAATGTCAGTCGCTATGTGGACAAGTACATGCTGATGAAGATTTCCGACGTCTGATTTTAATTTATTATCATTAGGAAAAAAATGTGATATTTATATGAGAAAAAAAAACGGTAATTATTCACCACAATAAGAATATTTGGTTCCAAATTAAGAACAGCACTTAAGTGAAGCTAGTCGGGTCGTCTATTCAACGTGGAATAGAAAAGTCTACAAAGTCTTTAAAAGAAAAAAAGACTACAGACGTGTCCCAGTTTTATACGCCTGTCAGTGGTATGTAGGACAAAAAAGGACAAAGATAATTAACTATACCACTATAGGCACTCTACAACGGCTTGCCTTTTGAAAGTGCAGGAGGCACTCAGAAGTGGAAAAAGAGAAAAAAAAAAAAAAAAAACACAAATGTGAAAGGTGAAAAGGGTAGGAAACTTTTTTCTTTTTGATTGTGAGTAGCCTACTACTCCTACTTCACCGCCATCCCACCTATCGCCATTTGATGGTGCACGCATTGTAATATTTCTTCGTACCAGAGCTGAAACAAGTCGATTATTCCATCGACATCGTTTCTGCAACTTTTTTGATGATTGATGAATCAATACAGGTCTTTTTTTTTTAAAGCAAAATTTCACATAATTAATTGTTTGCAGCTTTTCAGATCTGAATATTTGCTGTTTTTCTTTGTCTTCTGTCATATTGAACTGAGCACTTTGGGGTTTTGGACTACTGGTTGGACAAAGAGGACAATTCGAAGATGCCGATTCTGAGCTTTGGGAAATTCCGATGCGACCGTACTTCTTACAAAGCACTGTTACATTTATTCCATGCTACCTGCCCAAGACGTTTGCTGTTAATATCTGTACATGATGTAAAAACAGCGAGCCGTCCGCTGCTGCTGGAAACGAAGCTATGAGAGCAGTGAGAGCGAATCAATCTGAAAAGCAGTGATATTTAAAAACTGTAACAAGATGCTTAAACGCTCCAAAGAGCTGAGGGGATTAATTCTCTGAGAGCTAATCACTACGTGCAACCCCTCTCAAATTACACACAGTCATTTGATCCATTGTAAAATGTGAAAATATGGATCAGTGCAGCTTTAAACTACCCAAAAGCCAACTGACAAACCTTAGATCAAGCACCACAAAACATTAACATTCATAGTGACAAAGGGAACATTTTACATCGTGTGTAGTTTTTTGACATCTACTGGAAGGGCATGTCACTTATAATGCTGCTACAGTAATCCTAAAGCCACTTTAGTGTCCCCGAATCAAAATTCTGTTTCCCTACCCTGATGATGACAACTTCCTGCACCAAGGTCTGAATTCTTACATTTTCTAGGGCATAATAATTTAAATACTCTGTATAAGGAAGTTGAAGGTTAGCACAATATATTGGCTCACTGTGAACATGTCATGTAACTCCTGTATACGTTTCTATGTCTCTCTCACCACATGGCACCACTGATTCAGGGTCAGTGAGAGTTAGGGTAAAGGAGGTGAGCTTCTGACGATGACGACCATGAAAACAAGTATTGCAGGGTCAGGCGCATGCCGCGGTGTATTCCCCCATCTGCGTTTAGTATTTCAGCTCTATTAATAGTCACCTCCTCTCCACTGCTGGGAGTGACACACACACACACACACACACAACCTCTCCGGCAGGCCTCAAATATCACAGCGACCGTCACAGAGTCGAAGACGCCGACATCAAAACTGCTGCGGTACAGGCAGCGCAAGTGTTTTACTTTTGATATTTTAAATGGTTGATCCCACAAAGAAGAACTTATTTTATTTTTACGAGGTGCCCAAAGGCTCTGCCAAGTGTGACAGCTGGTGTTTACAAGTCCTGAAGGTATGGGTGGTTTTTATTTTAGTTGCATTGAGGTTCAGAAGGCTGGTTTGTTAACTTGCTTTGGGTTTTCAGTTGTGACCAACAGCACAAACATTTTCCTGTCCCCACATAGCAAGCACTGTTGATTAGATTTTGTTCTGTCCGAGGAGTCCATACGGGGAGATGTTTTGTTGTTCATTTGGTTTAAAACCCGGCTTTGACAGCAGTCAAAAGTTTAGAGTTTTCTGTTTGCAATGTCACGGTTGATGATCTCTCTCTCTCTCCTTCTTCTTCGTCTCTCTCTCTCACAGGTTGTGTAAAAGCATCAAGGGCGGAAAACGGCGAGCCTCCTCCTCTGCTTGCCAGCCCATCTTTCCTCTGGAGGAAAAGAGTGGTTGACAGCGACAAAGGAGCCGTTTCCAAAAATCTGACAAATCTCGTTGGTTGAAACTGCTTTGCAAAGAAGGCATCGTTGTAAGGTTTCCTGGAAGGTTTTTTTTAAAATATATATCTAAGTAAAAGTCTGGAGCCATGTCGCCTTTTCTGCGGATTGGCTTCTCCAACTTTGAGATTGATCCTGGTCTGGCCTACCATGAGGAGGTGCTGAACCCATACTGTGCTGTCTACATGAAAGAGGCCATTGACACAGGTTAGTGACTGTTTGGGCTTATTTGTGTGTGTGTGTGTGTGTTTTAAACGTATATATAAATATATATGTAGAAACAAACAGATAGGTGTTTATAACAAGATTGTGGTTATATCATTGGTTTTAGTGATTAGGCCTGCAACTAATGATTGTTTTCATTATCAATTAATCATTTAGTTTATGAAATGTCAGAAAGTAGTGAAAAATGCCGATCACAGTTTCCCAGAGCCCAAGATGTCATCTTTAACAGGCCCAAAACCCAAAGATATTCAGTTTACAGTTATGTAAAAAGAGAGAAATGCAGTAAACTCTCAAAATGAAGAAGCTTAAGAAGCAGAGAATGTTTGGTGTTTATTCTGACATAAACAATTAATCATTGGAATTATTGGCGATTCATTGTTCTGTCGAATGATTAATCGATTCATCGAGTAACTGTTTCATCACTGCTGGTGGTGTCATCTGAGTTAGACCAACATCTCAGCCTTTGTTTGCCTTTTACTGACAACCAGTTGTGGTCTAGTCAGCGTCGTCCAATTCTAATGTGCGGATAATTGATTAGGTACATGTTTATTGTGACATTGATCAAGATGGTAGCACGCCGGCTGCCTCTGGGAAGACATGAATCTAAATTCAAACAATCCAATCGAGCATTTTTACACAACTATGTTAATAAATAGGAAGTGTGTCATGGGTTACAAACTAGAGCTGACACAGTTTTTCAATTAATTTCAACAGAAAATTAATTGGCAATTACTTTGTTAACGGATCAGTCAATTGTCAAGCAAAGACGCAACACAGTTCCCTACTACCAAGATTTTCTCAGATGTGATGATTTGCAGCTCTTTTTCATCTCATATAACAGTAAACTGAATATCTTTATGTTTTGGACTGTTGGTCAGACAGAACAAGCAATCCGAAGACATTACACCTTGGGATCTGGGAAACTTTGATTAATTGGCATTTTTTTGCTATCTTCTGACATTTTGTTGACAAAACGACTAATCAGTTATTCAGGGAAATCACTGGTGCAGTGTCATTTCCACCCTTTACAAAGAATAGTGTTTCATCTGTATACATTATGATGTGTTTACAAATGTAAAAGACCCTTTTTGGAATTTACATCCTTTATACATTACTGTCAGTTCATTAAAGCTTTTACATTTGCTCCTGTAAGCACCATATGTTCACTAGAGCTTTCTCAGGGGAGGGGAAAAGAAAAAAAAAAAAAAAAAAAAAATTCCTCTGCCACCCAGGAAGTGATGCGTTTCTGTTTAGTAAAGCAACAACGATGGGTGTGTGGGATAAATATAGAATTGTAGAAGTAGTGCAAAAGTAATTCAACAACAGATGAAGACAGTGCGTTTTTTTTTTTTTTAATATAAATAGTGAGCCTCCATATCCTTCATTTTTCAAGATCTTCATTGTGGTTGTCTATTCCCACCAGTGTCACAACTTTGGGAAACTTCCCAGCGCGATAAAGGACTCACAGCCGATATCTTTGTTTTGCATCTGGCTATCTTTAACCACTGGTGAATATGAGTTCAGGATAGAGCTAAAAACAGTGTGTCACTGAGAGGAAAAAGGAGGGTTCTGATGTTTCTTTTCCTCTTCTTTAAAACCACAAGACTGGTCCTACGAGGCAGCAGAGAAAGACTCTGTGTGTGTGTGTGTGTGTGTGTGTGTGTGTGTGTGTGCGCGCGCACGTATTTCACTTACACTCCACTGACTTACTGGAGGGACAATAGGTTCATTTTAGTTGACATCACGTTAATAGAGATTGATAATTTTCAGGGCTGGATGACACTGACTTGGAGCAAGAAAAGCACTGGAGACCTAACAGTAAACAATACTGTACTGAAACTGCCATGATGTGAGAGGACATTCGCCATCTTTAAATATGGGAAATATTTAAAAGAAAATATAAACAATTCTAGATTTTCCCTCCCTGTCTCCCTAATGGCACGTTACTGTACATCAAAGAAGCTAAGCTTTAGTGGTTTCAATGTTTATGATGGAATCATTGCTGACTGGCACCATGCTGAGTTTGTGAAATCAAGAGCTGATGATGAGAAACTCGCAGGTTGGGGGGGGGGGGGGGGTTGGTGGAATTAAAAAAAAAAAAAAAAAGATAGCTCCCATCAGGCATTTTGGCTCACTGGAGCTGATTTCATCTCCAAATCAAAGTGATGGAAAGCTTCGATAAACAGCTTCCCTCTGAAGTCCTCTACAAAGTGTTCAGGCTCTTTTAGGTCTTTTTGTTTAGACACTGCCAAGCACGAGTCATATACACAAATACATTGAAAGACTGTTTTTTTTTGTTTTGAAAAATACTGTAAGCGTTAACTTCGTCACTTAAAATTGGCCAAAATTCAACTTCTCACCACCTCTCTCTGCTCCTGTCTATCCCAGTGAAATGAAGTTTACTAGGATTTAAAATAGGGATTATTATCATTTAAATAGCAGAAGTAGAAAAGACCAATTATGCACCAAGGTATCAAATAAACACAGTAGTTGTTGTTGTCTATAATAACACAAGGCTGGCATATTTTACTTGTTACTGTCAACAAATCCCATTAACAGACCAACCAGCCAACCAACAACGTGTCTCTCTGTGCCTTCTGGCTTTGCTTCCCAAGCCCATTGGCGTCTTCAAGAACAGCTCACATATACATGGTTTCATTGTCATAAAAAGGGTAAGTCATGGAACAGCTACTTCGTAGCAAACGCCATTCAAACAGGAGTAAACAGTGTAAATTTGTTGGGGACTATTTTGAGTGGCGAATTAATCCACATTCGGGTGCGCTCTAGTGTGCTTTTCCAGCACCAGGACAGTGTGTGTGTGTGTGTGTGTGTGTGTGGGATTGAGTCAAAATAAACTACAGTGTGTGTGTGTGTGTGTGTGTGTGTGTGTGTGTGTGTGTGTGTGTGTGTGTGTGTGTGTGTGTTCATGGTAATGAAGGAACATGTCACCCAGTGCAACAGTGTGACTCACTGAAACATTTGTGAGAGTTTTTGGACAACAGTGGAGCTCTATGGCACAGGGAAAGAGGGCCAGGCTTTAATATGGCACTGGTTGGTAGAATAAATTTACTGCTGGTTTGGTCTTTTCGTGGGCATTTTGACTTGAGGAAAAACTGAATTTCTGAACAGAAGCCTTTTTTTTAAATAAGTGAATGTAGCTCTGTAGCTATACTTACAGTTACACAACGCTGTACATAAGCCCATAAGTACATAAGTTTCAACAGAGGTCTGTGATGATTGCTATTTTTTTTTTTTACTACCGTTTCTCCTTTTTTTTTTTGGGTGTGGAGATATATCCCCCTGCATTAATGGAAAAACCTGTTCGACAGCTCAACTCTGTAATCAAACTCTGGGCCTTTCTTGGTTAACTTCCACTTTTAGAAAGCTATTTAGTTGTGGCAGTCCAGCTGAGCCAAGGCTTTGGAGCTCAAATACTCACATAGACTTGCTTTAATGGAGGGATTTTATATTTTGTTTAATGACTGGAGACAATCAGGACCTGTTAGTCCTGCTTAGGCATAAACATACTAGAGCTGGCTTAAAGTTTTAAGCACTCAAACAAAATCTAATTCAATGTCTCCACTAAACATCTTTGATAATACACCTACAGTACATAAAAAGAGGAACACGTAATCTTCTTTGATGTAGTAGAGACAGCAGAGACATGATGATCACACCGAAGTCTAAATGCTACCTTAGTACTTTTTCAAAGAACACCACAGGAACTGACTGAGTACTAGGTGACACCAAAACATGTCACCTCTCACTCTGCATAACGTCGCAAGGAAACTTACTCTAGAAAAAAAAAAAAAAAAAAAAACCCCAATCGCACACAAAGTCTGATGTAGCCTATGTGTCTGAGGAGAAAACAGCATATTTCCCTTCTCTGGGTGCTTTAATCAGCACAGATGGCAGCTGGCAGGGCCGGTGGACAGACAAGTGCTGAGCCGATGATGATGGAGAAGGCCGTAGATCACATTGGGAGTGAAAAGCTTAGTAGGCTTTATTGTTGAAGCAGCAGGACGGCATGTGGCTGTTATGTAAGTGGATACATGGGATGTTATTGCAGTGGGAGAAGAGAAGAAAAAAAAAAAAAAAAAACCAACAGATGTCAATTATCAAGGCCCAGGATGGTGGCACCCCCCACCCCCATCCCCTAGACCATTTGATGCGATTGAACATATATCAACACCGTGAGACGATGATCATAAAAGGTCTGCTGGACAGGTAACATCTAGTAGCGTTCAACCAGTCGCTCGGCACAAGATAACCATATTTTAACCAAACCCAAGTCCAGGATTTAGCTTTAAATTACAGCTTCGGACCGTAAAAGAACATCTGCTCCACCGAGAGCGACACCCTGCGCATTCATCCTATTCGCCAAGATTAACTCCTGGTGTCGGTTTTCGTCTCTGGCAGGAAAACCTTCTCCATCTTGCGGATGTTATTAATCAAAACTTGCGAGTCAAATGCTGCGAAAGGATATGGCTGGTGATATTCTATACTTTTGTTATGGTCAACAAATGCCATAAAAAGACCAAAGCCAACAGTGTGTGATAGTTTTTTGGACAACAACGGAGCGCTATGGTACAGAGGAATGATATGTATCAGGGCACGTTTCCTACTCTGCCAGTAGCAGTGAGAATTTTAATTTGCTGTCGCACAAGATTTCTAGGTATTGAAATGACAGTCAAAGTGAAATTGGAGCTTTACTTTCATCTCATTTCCTGTCTGTTGCTGAGAAAAATTCAAGTAAAAGAATCTTTCCTGCTAATAAAGAGGCGTCTTTTCTTGTCGCTGTATGTTCTCTCTTTACAGAAAAGGGGCAAGTGTACAAGCAGAAGAAGCCGACCATGTACCCGCCGTGGAGCAGCACGTTCGACGCCCACATCCACCGCGGCCGCATCATGCACGTGATGGTGAAGGACCGGACAGCGGAGCTGAAGTCTGAGGCCACCGTGGCTTTGGACTTGCTGGCAACACGCTGCAAGAAGGAGAACGGCAAGCTGGAGATCTGGGTTAGTGCTGTGGGATGTGCGTTCACAGGCCGGCTGTTTTGGCTATTCTGGCAAAGTCCAGATGGGAAGACTCACTTTTGGGTCAAAAGACCAAATGTTTAAAAGGGGTAATCCCTTTAAGTCATTAAAAAAAAACACTGTCTCCATTTTTGGCACAAAGAATTTTTTTTTTTTCTTAAAACAACTTTTTGAAACACATCACTGGAGTGCAGCCATTGCTATTGTTACTAGCCACACTTGTGCTTCTACCGCGGCGATGCTTCAAAATATCTGCCGTGGAAAAGCCTATGCTGTATCTCGATTAAAACTTGATAGCAGTTTTTTTTAATTTAGATTTCTTCTTTATCGAATAAATTTTGTACAGAAGGCCAGGAAAGGCAATGGATGTACCTGTCTGTATATAAATAATTTTTTATGTCTTGGTCACCTGTACTGAATAACAACCTTCATTTTCTCGTGATTATCTAACGACTGTTTTGTGATCTCGGGGTCAGACAAACCTTCCTCTCACAGACACCCAGTTTACACCACAGTCAACCAGAATATTGAGTGTTTTGATCGAATTATCACAATGGACCATTTTTGGCCTGTGCTGTGATCGTGACATAATTACTGCGGGATCATGAGAAAACAAAGCTTGTTATGACGATACGATACTCCCAGCAGCTTAAAACAAAATGGAAACTGTAGCATCTGATCCCTCTATTTTTTCCCAGAGTGCACCAGAACGCTTCGTCGTCCCCAGTTCGAGTCCAGGTTGTTTCTCAATATATTTTTAATTGATAAGAAAAGAACAACACAGCACTTCTTGTGTACCAGAGAATTTTTTTCCGCCTGGAAAGACCTGGCTTTAAGTGGGAACAGATGCGTCACGCCAGCTGTCTCGTCTATCAAAACTAACAAACAAAATAAAATAAGAAATAGATGGATGAATTAAGTCAAATATATAAAATTCTGTGACTGACCTTTCTTCCTAGTCTGTATGTGTATGTGCATGTGCATGTGCGTTTTTAGGTGCCAGACAGTCTGTCTGTCTCAATGGAGCAGCATGACCTACACCATTTCTCACAGCCCATGCATCACAACCCTGAATCCACATACTTCCCTTTTTTATTCTCAGTGTTTTTTTTCTCATCTCATGATGATTTTTCTCATTATTTCCTGTTCTAAGATATTACGTTTGTTTCAGTCTGTTTCTTTTTGTTTCAGCTGGAGCTGAAGCCACAGGGTCGCCTGCTGATGGAGGCCAGATATTACCTGGAGAAAAGCGGTGAGTCGCTCAAACCTTCTGCCCCTCTATCAGTTATAGCAACTACAATATACTGTAAAAAACATGGTTTTGCAGCTTCAGATTCTATCATTTAATCTTTTTAAATGCTTTAATTTGACAGTTCTGAGATTTTTGAGGGAATATTTTGAATGTTTTGGGTTGAAAACTGGTGAAATACTGTATAAATATAGTTAATGTGATCATAAAAGGTGAGAAATCATCCAAAGCCTGTATTGCTGGCACCTTTGTGTGTTTTAATGTGCCTTAATCATCCCAGCCTAATTACGTTTTCTCGAACTAAAAATAAAGAGTTTTGACCCCTTGCTGGTTCTAAGCAAGGCAGATGGACATGTGTTCGCTTTGTGTTAAGATCCCTTTCACTGGTGCTTTCCTGACATTAACACGATGCCAAGTCCTGAGAAGCCACTGAGAACCAAAAGGAAGGAGCCATCTCATGTTCCTATATTTAGAGGCCGGCAAATCGGAAATCACTGCTCGGAACAACAGGTGGGAGAGCGGCTGGTACGCTGTGACAGTTTGATCTGCGCAACTTCCTCCTCGATTACATACAAAGAGACATGCTGTGCGAATGTAACACATTGTCTTACTGTTCTCTAACTGTACAGGACAGTCTCACTGTCTGTGTGTCAAGCACTGAGACTGAGGGGTAGTTGTGAGCTGGAACTATTTCCTGACCATCAACAGTCAGGTGCCGTGATTGTGAGTGGCACCCCAGGTGACCTCGTCGAGAAACTGTTGTTCGTCGATAGTTTTCGCACATAGCTCCCCCCAAAAACATAAATTGCTATTTATGTTCACATTTCTGCTCGTGTAAGGGTTTAACAGAACAGTATAGAGTGTGTCAATGAGACAGCTATGAAGGTCCTGGTTGGCAATGTTTTTTTGTAAGTTTGTACTGAGCCTGGCTAGGTGTTTCCACCTGCTTCCAGTCTTTATGCTAAGCTACGCTGGACACGTCCAAGCTCCAACTCCACGCTCGATGCACAGACATGAGGCTGATATTGATGTTCTCATCTCACCTCTTGGAAAAAGCAAATAAGTGTACAACCCGAAATGCTGAAGTGTTCTTTTAATGTCAGGGATTCCTGCAGCGTTTTTCATTGAGCAACATCACTGTAAATGCGCTGGCGCTAGCCAAAACACCACTTTTCAACTCTTGTCTCTTAGCCAGATGTTACAGTAGCCACTGAAAAACAACAGCAGGACACACAACATGTCGAATGCTGAGCTCAGCTCTGCGATTGATTGATTCATCATACAATAGATTCACTGCGCAGTGATTTATCCATTACCACACATTCCCATTTTTGTACACAAGCCAAAAAAGAAAAAATAATGTACCCAAAATATAAAGGTCACTCTTCTTTTTTCAACCAAAAAGTCAGAATGATTAGAAGAGATACTGAACAAAGCTACAGAGGCACAGACATGGTTAAAATCTAACGTTTCTTTTTTTTTTTTTTTTGGCCTCACCAATCTTTTTGGCATAGAAAAGGGAATTCCAGCCCTGTAGTTGGACCTTTTGTGTGGAAAACACTTTGGACCATAGACACATGTCTGAACCAGTTCTGTTTCAACAGCTGTTGCGGTCATGTGGGGATCCTAAAATGCTCTGCACGAACAGAATCGGGAAACTTAGAGCTTTCAAACAATCCACAATTTGTCATGGTTCAGTGAACGCTGAGTCCAGTAGAGATCAAAATTATGATTATAGGCACTTATCACCTCTGGTAACCAGTTTTCAGGGGTTAACCCTGAATTCAATGCAGATTTTACCAATCTGTCAAATATCGTTAAACATATCGTTAAAGTTTACAGCTTCATTTTCTCACGCTTGAAGTATTGCTGCAGTCGTGTTAATATGAAACACTGGGGCTAGCGATTTACTGGATAATTTCAGAGTTGAAGCTCACATCATTTCATAAAACAAAAAGCAAGGTTTTTACGTTAAACTGCAAAAATTATTGGTCTGGATCATAAAGTGGGGCTGAAACAGAGAAGACTGTCTCATCCATATGAGACGGTCTAGATTAACACGTTGGTAAAAATGAAACTCTGATATATGTAAGAAAAACTTGTCAATCCACAAAAGGTGAGGAACCTGCAGTAAGTGTGAAACCTTCTTGGCAATAGGCCATGACCCTGTCCACAGAATACCGAGCTCAACGATGTCTTTTGCATTGTTTTGTTTTCCTTTTGAAATAAAAGGTTTTGTGATGCGTTTCAGATGCTGCAGGTCACACTGAGGGAGACCCCGACTCCGAACAGGAGCGGGACGGTTTGTTCGCCCTCCATCATCGACGCGGTGCCATCAAACAGGCCAAGGTTCACGTCGTCAAATGTCACGAGTTCAGCGCCACGTTCTTCCCTCAACCGACCTTCTGCTCTGTCTGCAAAGAGTTCGTCTGGTACGCAACAGACTGAGATATCATAAATCACCAAATTAGTCATGTTCTTCATTATCGTATTAGTCATTTCACCTGTTCTTCTCCACTACAGGGGTCTTAACAAGCAGGGTTACCAGTGCAGACGTGAGTGTCAGTTTATTTTCCACTGACACATTGGGTGGCCGTTGATGCTTTGCTCCCTCTCCCATGTGCCTGACCCTGTCCTCTTTGTGCCTTTTAGAGTGCAATGCAGCCATCCACAAAAAATGCATAGACAAAGTCATCGCCAAATGCACCGGTTCAGCCGTGAACAGCAAAGAAACAATGGTAAGTATCTGCCTCACACTGATTTTACACACACACGTTGTTTCACGTACAGTAAATTGCTCAATGACAGCATCCTCTTTCTTACGAGCTGTCAAGGTTAAATGCGGCTGTTGCTGATACAGTATGTGTAAAAGATCTGTAAACCTGTGGTTGTAATGCTTACTAATCAAGTTGTCATCTCATAAAAGAATGACACCAGACGTTCTTGTCTTGTCTCATTTGCTGCTTTTATCTTCTCGCTCTTGTTTCACTTCCTCCTCAGCCACATGCCTGCTGAAGTCATGAATCCAAAAGGGAATGCAAAACCTCATGTTGTAATACACAGTATAAACGACAGACCTGCCACCCACTGTTTGGATAAAGGAAGTGTTTCTACTAAATGAATTTTTTTTTTTTTTTGGTCAGCTGTTGGCTCTGTTTGTTTCTATCCTAACGTCCTGCAAGCCTGTTTGCAAGGCTAAACCGGCCCTAGGGGCCTCCGGGGTAAGGTGTATGATGTGCCGTCTTCTTCACTGTGTTTTGCAGATCCACAAGGAGCGCTTCAAAATCGACATGCCCCATAGGTTTAAAGTCTACAACTACAAAAGCCCCACCTTCTGTGAACACTGCGGGACTCTGCTGTGGGGGCTCGCCAAGCAGGGGCTCAAATGTGAGGGTGAGAGGCGGGAGCTTTATGATTTCTGTGGTTTATGATTTCACGCAGCTCGCCGTGTTGAGGTACTGGACCTGTGTCTTGTAGGGTTAAGGGTACACCTCGCTTGGTGTTAATCCAAGACACGTCCGTGCCTCATTGCAGCAAGCCTAAAAGAATCTTGTGTCCTGTTGCCATGAAGCAAAAGCTCATATTTGTTGCTTTTTGAAATTTGCCGTCCATATTACACAGTACAGCAGAGCTTACAAAGAATCTAACTGACGTGGCTGCAGGTAGCTGTGTATAACTATGAGGGGGGAAAAAAACTGCCAGAAATAACTAGTAGAGTAATAGATATTTTGAATAGAACATCTCTGGAATTTAAAAACAGCAACTTTTTTCCAGCTTTGTGAAGAGACAATTTTCAGACAGTCCAATTTAAGATTCCAGATTCATTGTACAGAGTTTTAGTAAGTTTATATTGGCACAGCGTGTACTGTAGCTGCGCTGCGTAGTTTTTCAGTATATAATATACGTGTACAGAGATCACAGTTGTAAGCCATTTGCTAAAGTGCGAATATGCAAATTTACAGCAGTGCACGCACAACATCGTCTATCCTTAGAGCCACAGATCAGATAGAAGCAACAGGGGAGGGACCCCTTCCCTTCCAAAAAATCCAAAGAGGAAATGTACCAGATGTCTGTGGGTTTTTTATATGGTTTATGTAACATAAGAGCCAGACAAGTTTTCCCAATCCATAAAAAAAACAAAAACCTTTCATCCCTTGGTTTTTCTGCAAAATTCTAAAACGTCAAATTTGGAAAGACATGGTTTTTACCAGACCGCAATAATAATAATATAGTCCACAACATGATACTTCCAACAGCTGCCATAGCAGCAGATGTTTCAACATTTCCGGTCAGAAATATGAACTCAATTCTTTGCATGTGTTGGGATGATCAACCAGAAACAAACTGCAGCTGCCGCAGCAGGTGGGAAGAACAGCATTCCATGTGAAATTAATCACTTTTCCATTACAAGCCAACACACTGATGCAGTGGTCTGTGTGAGGCGTTAGTTTTGTTATCGCTTGCACACACACTATGTGAGTGTGTGCAAGCAATACCAAAGGTGAAAATCTCGCTCATCAAGTTTTCTAACAAAAATACTTGAAGCAAGTCTTTGGCCAGCAGGAGGAAAAAAAAAAAAAAAAAAAAAAAAAAAAGTACTTTATCTTGCTTTATCTTTTCTCGATACTTTTACGGCCTCTTTTCAAAAAAACTGTCATATCACAAAAATGTGAAAATATGTGGAGGTACAATCAGAAACATGTATTATGAGCCTGACTGTAAATACAAAATGAAACATCGACTACCAGCAAAAATAAGCAATATGTCACTGTTAGTTCTTCCCTGGCTGTCACAGTATATTACTATATTCCCTTATTCTGAACTGGAGGATAACGTATCGTCTATTTGATTCAACAACTCACTCTTCACACTGTGGAGCAAGGTAGCGTATCACATAGTATTAAATAGTGTTATTTTGGTTATAGTTTCCAATGGTTTTCTTGCTATCTATGCTATCTTCTCCGTGCAGAATGTAGCATGAACGTCCATCATAAATGCCAGAAGAAGGTAGCCAACCTCTGTGGGGTCAACCAAAAGCTGATGGCTGAAGCTCTGGCCATCATTGAGAGCAAACAGCAGGTCAGACACACAGTCATTAATGAAGAGGCCTTTTCCTCTGTTTTACACTGAGTTGGATTATTGATTTACCCTTTCAAATTACGCACTCCACGCACATTTAACCCGAACCTTAGCGTGAAACATTTAGGATGGTTGTGAGGAGTTCTGTTAAATTGTTCATCTTCCTGGTGACGGATTTTAATGGAGAGTTTTGGTGTCTCAAAAAAAGTTTATATGCTGTTTTTAGTGACTTTGATGCCCAGTTAAAAATTTAAATCCAGGGGGGAAAAGACTGAAGATATTATTTGAAATATTCTGTCATGAAAATAAACGTTGGATCATCTGATCGTCTGACGCTGGTCCTACCTTTAACCTTCAGGCCAGATGCATCAGGGAAAGCGACATCATTGGTCGAGAAGGTCCAGTAGGTGTTGGCCAGCCAGGAGTGGTCCGAGCTCCGTCTGGGTTAGTGATGGGTTCATCGGGCACAGCTACACCTGCAAACAAAGGTACACGAGCTCTAAAAATCTAACTTTGCATCACACCTGTCTTTTTTTTAGTAACATGTACTGGTTTTTTCATTTGTGTTTTCTGAACATGCCTCTATTTACAGAGTTGCAGGGTGTTTCCTGGGAGGGACCGACAGACGACAGCAGGCCGGTCACTGAGGAACCGATAGAGGAGGAGCCTCTGTACACCGTCCCAAGGAAGGATCACCAACCCAAATTCACCATCGATGACTTTGTCCTGCATAAGATGCTCGGGAAGGGCAGCTTTGGCAAGGTACTGGAGGTGATCTGATAGACAGAAGAAAAGAAAAGCAAAGAACGGAACATGATTGACATCAAAACTGAGCAACATAATGCAAATAGTAACCGCAACAAAAAGAACACTGAGGGTAAATATTTGGCATCTCTCAGCATTAGATTTTCTGCAGCACTAGTTAAAATTTTAGAGGGAAGAATAACCTACAAATACCAAAAAAAAAAAAAAATGTCCAGATGTGTTAGTTATTCAACTATCTAATGCAACAGAAGAGTTTCTCCAGGAAGCACTGGTGAGAAAAATTACAAATATAGAGCAGACTATTGCAACATATGTAGTTAGAAAAGAACACCTTCAGGGAGAGACTTTTTCCATTAGGTTTTCATAAAAGCATGATAACGTAGTCATCCTCAGTCTCACTTTCACTATGTGAGACTCTGTGGTCACATTTGTTTGTGCAGCCAGTTTCCACGGAAAACTACAGACTTGTTGATTCGTCATCAAGGGTTCTTTGCAACAGAATCAGCGTGAGAAAGGGGACACTGGATGGGGGGGCAACAGGCAACGGATAAGAAAAAATACCAACTGTCCAATGCCGGCAGTTTGTCAGATGTTCTTGCTGTGTTTTCAGGTGTTTTTAGCCGAGCTGAAAAAGAGCGGGCAGTTTTTTGCAGTCAAGGCTCTAAAAAAGGACGTGGTCCTGATGGACGATGACGTCGAGTGCACTATGGTGGAGAGGAGGGTCCTGTCTTTAGCCTGGGAAAATCCTTTCCTCACACACCTTTACTGCACCTTCCAGACCAAGGTAATAACCACGTACTCCTTTGGACGTTCAGAACTCATCTGTAGACATTCACTCCAAAACCTCCACAGCTCCGACACCTCTGCATTTCTGTGTCCAGGAGAACCTGTTCTTCGTGATGGAGTATCTGAACGGAGGGGATCTGATGTTCCACATCCAGAGCTGCCACAAGTTTGACTTGCACAGATCCACGTAAGTGTCCAGTCGAAGGCCACAACTTCCAGTATTCACTCAATACATGCCTGTAAGAGGCATGACAGTAGCATGGTACTGTTTGGGATGCTTGGAGCCTTTTCCCCAAACTTTCATTAACATCAGGGAAGTCAAGGTGTGACGTATCATTTCATGATAGTCCACTTGTGTTGCAAGTGACCAGCTTTGTCGACTCCGTTTCCACATTTCCTGCACTTTTTTGTTGTTTTCTTCTGTTACAAATAATAATGTAAAAAAAGGAAATATACTGATTGACCATTTCTACTGTTCAACGTTGTTTCATTCTGAACCAAGTTGATCTGTTTTAAATAGGGTGAATTTTTCTCTTAGTACAACTTCCTTTAAGTTTTCTCTCTTCTTCCAAGTAACTTGATGCATGGAGAGAGATGGTAGTGAGGGAGGAGAGGAAACAAGCAGGGAAAAAAGGACAAGTAACATACTCCATGTTTTCCTCTTCTTCGTTTTTTCTCTCTGCAGCTTCTATGCAGCCGAAATCATCTGTGGGCTCCAGTTCCTGCACTCTAAAGGAATCATTTACAGGTAAAAGTTTCAGTATAAACCAGAAGTAATGTAACGAAATTCAGAAGGCCCAACTGAGAACTGTTGAGTCCTAATTTCGCTTCCCCCGTCTTGCTTTGTCCTCCGGTTCCTCTCTAGAGATCTGAAGCTGGATAATGTGCTGTTGGATTCGGAGGGCCATATAAAGATAGCAGACTTTGGCATGTGCAAGGAAAACATGCAGGACGACTTGCGGACCTCCACCTTCTGCGGGACGCCCGACTACATCGCCCCTGAGGTGACCGCGCGCACTCATTCAGGGCAGACAAATCCTGCTGCACTGAGCTCTGTGTATCACGATGTTGGAGAAATATCCCTTCCTGGGTAGCTCTCTTGGGATTCCCTTAGGTTGCCTATGTTTAACTCGTGTTATGTACTTTTTAAAAATACCCCTCAAGCTCTGTGTAATAATTTGGCACAATAACCCGTCCGTTTTAACAGTATGTGTTTGTGTGCGCGTGAATGTACATCAGATCCTGCTGGGTCAGAAGTACAGCAGCTCGGTGGACTGGTGGTCGTTCGGAGTGCTGCTCTACGAGATGCTGATCGGTCAGTCTCCGTTCCACGGCCGGGATGAAGAGGAGCTGTTTCAGTCCATACGAACGGACAACCCCGTTTATCCCCGCTGGCTCACCAAAGACGCCAAGGACATTTTAGTCAAGGTCAGACGCTGTGTGTTTGTGTTTACATGGCCGTACGAGTGGCGGTATTAGGGGAAGTAATTAATCCCACGGAACAGTAATTCTGTATTTCACATCTTTTTGGACGACATAATTGGTTAATTTAATACTGTTTGGATGATGTTTTTTTTTTTTGGTAGGAACACTTCGAAATTACTATCTCCAAAAGTATTTTGTTCAACAATGCTTTCAGTTATGGTTATTTATTTAACAACAATCAACAATTAGTGGATTAACTGATTAGTTGATTAAAAGAAAATGAATCGGCAACTATCTTGATAATCGTTTGATTCCTCATTCAGTCGTTTTTCAACCAAGTGTTAAACATTCGCTCAAATTTGAGGATTTTCTCCATTTCTGGTCATACATGATTGTCAATTCAGTATGTTTGGATTTTTGACGGATGACTGGACAAAACAAACAATTTAAAGACTTCACTTTGAAGTTTTTTTGTTTGTTTTTTCTTTCCAACAGCTCTACTTTACATTGTACAACAAAATCTGAAACACTTTCAGGCTTGTTCTGATATTATTAAGATCTTTTAATCATTAAACCAGTGCCAAAAATAAAAAAATAAATCAACCCTAGATAAGGGAACTCATTGCTCAAAAGTCATGGCTGACCTTTGGGATTTGCATCTTAAAATCTCTGTAAACCTCGACTCTGAAACTGCACCAACAATTGGGATTTTCAATTTTACCAAGCAAGACATGCAGAGGAAACACCAAAAGACTGATGTTAATTCCTTCTCAGCGGCGACGCCAGCTAACTCATGCGCCTGTATGTATGCGGACATGTACGTACAGCAGTCGCGTATTGTCAATAACCTCGGCTCCGGTGTATTTGTGCCGCAGCTGTTCGTCAGAGAGCCCGAGGAGCGGCTGGGAGTGAAAGGAAACATCAGGCAGCACAGTTTCTTCAGCAGCACTGACTGGAGCGCTCTGGAGCAACGGCATGTGGCGCCACCCTTCAAGCCAACCTTGGTAAGTACGGCCGGGTCTATGTACAGACTACACACAACTTTAAAAAAAACAAAAAAAACACACGAGACGCATCCATGTTTTGTAGGTTTGATATATGATATATATGCGTTTGAATTAGTCTGAACGAATTACATGCCAGTGTGTCTGTTCTACATTTTTTGCCACTTCCTTTTACAGGCGTCTGCTTTGCCAGAAACAGACCAGTCAATTAAACAAACATACCGGGTAGCAGCATTTAAATACCAAGAAAAACAGAGACTCTCGCGAATGTGACCTTATTAGATCCCCTTGACATGACCCACTTGATGAAAACTCCCAAATACACCTACACACACACACACACACACACACACTTTATCTTGCCAATTTCCTGGAAATACACTAAAAACATGTGCGACATCTGGATAAAATCGTGCGTAACATATTCAAATCTAGAGAACTGCTTCAGTAAATGGATCACTGGTGGAGGAGCCAGCAGACACACGTCTCGTTACGGCACTTGGAATACACACATCACCCCGCCTCATGCTAATAGGTTTTGCTTTTCCGCGTTTTAGATCGTCGTCAAATTCACTGTCTTTTGGTCAGATAAAACAAGCAGCTTGAGAATTTAACCTTGGCCTCTGTGTAATTATAATGTGCATTTTTCATTAGTGGGTGACATTATGTAGAATCAACAGCGTGTTTAGAAAAATAATCTGCACATCACTGAATTAAAATAATCATTTTGTCATTTTCTACCCTGAGAAGGAAATGTACTATCTAGAAGGTGACACATTCCACCCACATTAGTGCTTTATTATTAACTGAGAACATACAGCAGAATCAGGAGTGCAAAATGTAGATAAAACCTACGGCCGTAAAAATGTGTGTTTGAATTTCTGTAATCTAAACAAAGATAGTGTCAGTCTCATCTGTGGTAGCTCCTTTTCCAGTTTAATACTGTTAACCAAAGTCTTCCCACTAATCCTGAGAGTTAGCTGAGCTTTTCATTCAAGTGATTCTTTTTATGTCGGAAGTAAAAAAAAATAAAAAAATCCACGCAGTCTGAGCGACTGTAATACTCTTCTTCTACCCTCACAGACGTCGCCCAGTGACTGCAGCAACTTCGACAAGGAGTTCATCAACGAGAAGCCTCGGCTGTCGTGTGCCGACCGGACGCTGATCAACAGCGTCGACCAGACGATGTTCAGAAACTTCTCCTTCGTGAACCCGGGGATGACTCGCATCGCAGCCCGCTGACCACCTGACCAGCAACCTACTACCTACAAACGAGCCGCTCAGTCACACAGCCAGCACTTAACTGTTACAGAAACAAACTGCAGAGACTTTAGACAGCGAATGTCACAAAGCTCAGCTGTGTCCGTAAACGTGACGATGTTGATAACCACTAAGGGGGTGTCCTGGGTGTGAGACACATGCAAACGCAACTGTGAGGGGATATCTGTTGCACGTCTGTTCTGCCTCGCTCCACCTTAAAGATTTTAAATGAAAACAAAAATCTCCACAGCGATCTTCAAAACCAACCAAAAAACAAAAACTTCTGTGCTGAGACAGAGAGGCAACGGAGATAAACCAAGAGTCTTTACATAAAAATTAACAATTTACCTGCCGTCCATTATGATACCTCACGTATAATTAGTCAGATCCGTGTGGGCATAAATCGTAACCAGCCAGTTCCTTTTATTTTAAAAGCATGTAATTAATTACCCACAGAATTCCCCCTTGAAAAGTGTTCAACCCCTTTAACTTGCTTTCGCGCTTATCAGGGTTTCTTAATCAATATTAAAATGTGTTTGTGATTAACTTATGGTGCCTCATAATACTCTATGAAGTTCACGTCTTCCAGTAAAGCAAACTAAGAAATTTGGTTCCACCAAATGAAATCTATTATCCTGTTACTGTTTAAAATTTTTCTCCTGTTCCACAGCATACTGAGTCTTTTACCTCCACTTTGGGTACAGATGTTAAAAATACATTTTAACAGCCCTTTGTTTTTGTAAATAACTGTAATGTAATCATGTTTGAGAAATGTACTGTTGTTGGAATAGATGCGCCACGTGTAGCAGAGGTGAATTACAGGGTTTTTCGTTTACGCATGTTTTCTTATTGTACCTCAGGTGTTTCATTGATGCTGTTATTTGGATCGGCTGCTTAGATCCCTGCCTACTGTAGTTTTTATTGTTCTGAGTCCTGTAAATTAAAAATAAAAATTTTTTGTAGACCGCTGTCCGTTTCGTTTCTGATTACAACAACACTTTCGTGTTCATGTGTAGCCTTAGTCATCAGGTACACTTGAGAGTCAGGAGGTGGAGGGGGTGACACAAAGAAGAACCATCTCAGTTTTTCCACTTGATATTTTCATTAAAAATAGATTTTCCAATGTTAATGAAATATATTAAGAAGTGGAGAAAACCTCTCAAACTGTTTTTTTTGTTAGTTGAGAAAAAATATGTTTTTTTTTTTAATACCAGATAGAATGAAATTTAATGCCTGTTTCACCATCATACCGCGCAAGATGTCAATAAATACCAGTAGGGACAATAAGGCCTAGAATTATTTATCAAATGCAATTTGAAATAAATCTCAATTCATTTAATTTTTTTGCACAGTTTTGTAATAGTTTTCCCTGGCATAATCCTCATAACATGATTAAATAATAATTAAACGTGACCTGGACCTGGATAGGCAGCAGAAAATGGATGGATGACCGGATAGATGGATTAAGCAATTAAAAAAAAAAAAAAAAAACTAATTAATTTAAGGTCAGAGGTCGGAAGCCATAGTACTGGAGATTTTCCAGCCAGCTTTTGCCAAAATCGGATACAAACACACCTTATAATGGCGGTTACTGCCTACAGAAAGCTAGAAGAAATATTTAAGGTCTTTGAAAATTAAAACTTTTTTTTATATCTAAGAAGGCCTGTACTTCAAGAAACCCAAGTAAATGCTTTTTAAGACATTTCAAGACCCTGCAGGAACCCTGTATGTAGGAGTCAGCAGTTTGGACCAACTCCTCCCTCACAGTTTGTGTAAATGTACATGGTGATACCGATATCTACCAATGTTATAATCCGTAAATTTAATCGAGATTATTAAAAATCCCAGAAGTCCAATACTGTCATAATGCAGTCCTGCCAACTGATTTGCGACACTGCCCAAAATTCCCTATTTACAGCCAGAGAGACAAAATTAAAGAGCTACCTCAATGGTAAAGAAAAATGACTACTGTTAAACTTCATAACGCCATGGTAGTCATTGCCTCGCTGGACAACCACAGTTTTGTCTAAAGCTCTGTGATAGTTAGTTATTTGTATTCTCTATTATTTAGGCTACAAATGCTTTTGAGTTGTTTTTTTCTTTTGGACATATTTAGTTGTTAAGTAACATTGTACGATTATTAACTGACTTTAATGAGTTCTCAGGATTAAAAAAATTAAAAAACAAAAAAAAACCCTCTTCATGTGATTTCATGCAACTCTCCAACTGAAACATTGAGTGCCTTTTAATTAAATGCAACGGGGATTCAACAGGGCCAACACCAACTGCCTTCCGGGTAACTAAGAAAATAAGGCTTGTAGAACAAGCTGGTTACGTGTTCTAGTACAGATACTACACATGGGAAACTAGACGACTAGCGCCACTTCTCTTTTTCCCGAGCATTTCTTTTTTTGGAGTGCGGCCGTGCCCTCAGTTGACATCAAACTTCTTCCTGGTAAACACGGGCAATTTGGTGTAAAGCACGTTGCGTCATTTCCCTTCAACATGTCTTCACCCACACAATGCAGTCAGTCCAAAACACTGCGCACAACTGCCAATTTATGTGGGACCAAATTTGGCGTCATTAAATTACAGCATTCCTGTGGTTCAGTGAGTAACAGGATGGGGAAGGAGATGATAAATTGTCTTGAAATAGCAAAAAAAAAAAAAAAAAGACATTTCCCACAAACCAGGGCAGAGGAAACCAGATGGAGCAGGCTCAACGAAATACAAAATAAGAACGAACTCAGCCTAACATAAACAGACCATTTGGCTACAGAAGATAAAAATGGTGGCAACAAAAAATTTTTATGGAGGTTGTAAATGAAAAATAATAACGTGTACAACTGCAGAGGTACTTGTTGGCATGTGGAGGGGGAAAAACACAGTTGGGTTTGGCTGACGGTAGGTGCAGACACTAAAAAAAAAAAAAATTAGGAGGACAAAGCCATCAGATGCGTCTCCAGAGGATTACTGGATCTGATGCGCCATGCTGAAACGCTGACGTACATTATCGCCATGGAGAGCAATAACAGGAAAAATGCAAAGACCAGCATGATGTTCACTCTGTTGCCAGACCGGGTGGACAAGAAAAATGGCTTTGGGCAGGTTGCTATAATCTCGGCTACTTTAAGGGCGGTTTAAGCGGCTGCTAAGGTAGGCCCTTTCTACAACCCCTCATCGCCTGAATGCCGCGCTGTGTGTCAAATAGTGGTCGCAACTCGGTCAGATCCAGACAGGCCAATATGATACACATATTTTTAGATGCAGTGTGACTTAGGCAGCCCGAGGATTTCATGATTTCAGATGTCCAACGCGAATAAACGTCTATAAATCCATTTAGAAAAACAAGGGGAAAAAAAAAAAAAAAAAAGACCCTGCAGAACTTGCCTGAGAATCGTCGCGTTTTTACGTTTTCTTCAACACCGGAGTAATCCAGTGACGCTTGTCCGTACATTTACGAGAACACTGCAAACAGGAAGTTCTAATAACTGATTCGGCGCATTTAATTTTTAATGATATAAACAAACCTAAGCTAAAAAAAAAAAAAAAAAAAAGGGGGCTAAATTTGTAGCACACCACTAACCGACTCCATGGCGCTCGGCGAGTGAAGTCTCCTGTGGAAGTTTACATCAGGCATCACTTTTGACGTTTAACGCAACATAATCCAAACTACTTTTTTTTTTGTCTGCACAATACGGTCACAACGGTTTGTGTCGCGGAGGCCGCTCCGCGAGTTCGCCTTATTTCCGTCGACTACACTGGTTTAGAAATAACACCATTAAAAATGCGTTGCTCTGAAACCGGCTCCCCCGCAGCACCGGTCGGGAGCTAATGCTACTCGCGGCTAACCGCCCTGTAGCTTTCCACTGACCGCGTTTCTCTTGATAACATCATAATGTCTCTTCCCCTTTTTTTTTTCCCGTGTCCACCAGAGGCGTGTGCCTCTCGCTCAGCGTTACTCGCTGTTTTCAGGTAACAGCTGAATCGTTTACAAGCCCAGCTTTGATGATTTAAAAAAAACCCCGGCGGGTAAACTTGACGACACTTACCGCCGTTTTGGAGACATCGCCGCATTCCCAAGGGGCTCCTCTCTTCAACTGTAAGGCGAAATAATCTGCCTGCGGCAAAGTAAAGAACATTTTCAACTATCTGTCACACCGTGCGACCATTTATCAATCTAAACAAAGATGGCGACCGGAAGCGACCCGTTGCCTCGGTGCAAGCTTCTTTGTCGTCCCCATTTTTGGAAGTTGGAAAGTTTAATAGAGTAAGAGAGACCATTGTTATTGATTTACTTGGATTCTAAATGAATGGATAATTAAAAGAGTCGTAGTAATTCACTGTGCAAAACAAGAAAAGATATGTCACCCCCAGCTGCAAGGTTTACAAATTTTAGCAACTTGGAAAATGGGCTAAAATAAATGGTCTTCTTTATGCTAGGGGTGGGCCATTGCACAAAATTTGGTTTCAGTCTGAAACCAAATAATACAAGTTCCAGGATCACCAATATCATTACCAATACTGATTCTTTTTATTGTTAAAAGCAGCTAATGTTGTATTATATAAGTATGTGCTACTATATTATTAGGTGATATCTCATCTCATCAGCGGTATTAATACTTTGGGGATCAATCCGCCCACCACTAATTGAAATACAAATTAGCATCTTGGAAACTTGGAAACTCTCTTTTTGCAGCCCACAGAATGTTTGTCAGTCCAGCTAGACAGTGCCTTTGTGCAATCAGGAACCGTTACAAGACAGAAATACATGTTGTCAAAGGCCTGCACGATTTTTCAAAGTTTGGCTTGAATTTTTGCTTTAGAAAAAAACGATGCCCGAGGTTGACTTCAAAGGAAACCATCAATGCAAAAGTCACAAATGTAGAAATGATTCAGACCCAAACTGTGTGTCAGACATGTCTTTACATGTCACGATAAAAATAGTCAAGAGCCTTGCTTTCTAAAATATTATATTGACTTTAATTTGCACTTCCACCAATCCCTTCTCCTGGCGACATCTTTGCTGCAAGTAGGATATCGTGCTGCAGCTGCGACATTTTCTCCACTGATAGGTTGTCGTTTCTCCATGGCATGACACGACTGACCGTACTGGGATTTTTCCATCTTCTAAGATGTATTTATTTTTATTAGCCTAACTGGACTGCATTTAAAGTCCAATGACAAACAGCGGCTTTGTGGTAAGGTTCCAAATAAGAATGTTTTCAGTAAGGTTGGGCTATTTATACTGGAAACCAGCATTAAATAAGGTCCCTTTAAAGTGCTGTACAAGTTTATTTCATGTGAATACCGCTACTTGTGTGATTTGATATAGTCATTTTTCTGCCACTGCCTTATAAAGCATCACATTTAATGTATATGAACAACAGTTATATCCCCGTTATGTTTCAGAATGAAAACCTTGTCTCATATTTAAATTTGCCATATTTAATTTACACTGTATTCAACCTCCAGTTGGTCAAAACAAAACTTGGCGACAATCAGTGTGAGTCACATTAGCATTCTCATTCACACTTACTTCATTTATCGAGACATTACATTTTTCATGTTCAACAGTTGAGACACAGACAAGAATACACACGGAGAATGATTTCACAGAGAACAAAAAATGCTGAGTGCTTCAGGACATCACATCAAGTTTTATGATTGGGTGTGTTTTTTGGGCACACATACAATATGTTTCCATGATTCTTCATTTACATAAATTCTTAGGTATATCTTATTTCCTGGGTAGTTATTTCTTTAAATTCTTGGCATAGAAATAACTGGATGGCTATTGTGTTATCGCATAGATGTTCTTTGTGAGTCCAGAAGTAAACATTTGTCCAGGCCAGAGACTCTTCATGTGTCAGTCCAGGGAGAACCCCTATTAGAGATCACACACTGCCGTTGAAGAGATGCAGAAGCCCAGCACAAATGCAGTGTAACTTAGTGCCTGACCGAAGACACTTTGTAGAGAGTCTGTAAAAGCATAGTTTACCCTCACATCTGGTGTCTTATCTTTTTTTTATTTTTTTATTTTATCATGTATGAATTATGGTCAAGAAGGACCTGCATAGGCCACTGTAAAGGGCTTGATACTGTGATAGTCCTATAGTCCTCTGTTCCAAACTCCCCAGCTTTAAAGATTCGGTGCAGTTGAAACAACAAAAAAACCTCGAGGAAATTTCCTTCACACTTAATCGACAACTGGTTCTTTAATGTTTGTCTATAATGGCTTGTGAATGTCAGGATGACCCCTCTGTCAGGTGAACCACAACCTTCCCACCTCTGTATTGATAATTAGGCCATTTCTCCGCATGTTTGAACTTCACATTTCCAGAACTTTCCCTCTACTTCAAATAAGGTATGGGTTATTTTTCTTGATATGCAGGAGGCAACACGGTGTAACTATAGAATGATTTTTCATATCATGTAACAACTGTGTGTTTCCAGCATCAGTTTAGGAGTGCTCAGGTTTTCAACGCCTCCCGGTGGTGCCGGCAGCACTACTGCGGTTGAGGTTGCGGCTGAGCTGGGGGAAGTGTACGTTGGGTGTTCTGGATGTGGGACCGTAGAGACCGAGGTTTCTGGCTGCGACCGATTTCCTCGGCTGTTTTATGCAAGGGAACGGGGAGAAGACTTGCTGTTTAGGAGTGGACGTGGCAGAGGAGAACACTGGGGTTGACGGGGAGGAGGAGATATGAGATTTGGAAGATAAGGAGACAGAGGAGAGTGAAGGTGTGGAAGGGCAGGAAGTTTTGTAAAAGGTGGAGGAGGCAGGCAGAGAGAGAGCAGATAAGCCATTGGCTGATGAAGAGGATGGGAGGCGGGATGTGGAATTTGGTGTTGGGGTGGAGGGTAGTGTAGGAGAGGATGAGCAGGATGGACCTAGAGAAGCCGATGATGGGACCGGGGAGGGGGATGGACTTGGGGTGGAAGGGGAGGAAGAGGGGATGCAGGAGTTAGAGGAGTGGTGAGGTGGAGGTAAAGCAATGGAGGGAAATTGTATGTCAGAGCCAGGGTTTCGTTCTGAACCTGAGGAGTCGGACTCTGTGTGTCTGTTTGAGGACGGCGGAGGAGGGAGAAGAGGGACTTGGGGTGCAGTGTTAGACTCTGGGAGTGTAGGTTGTGTATCTGGGTTTGCATTGATGGGGGAGGTCAGGTTTGACTCGTCCTCTAGATCCAGGGAGTCCAGTTGCACCACCACCTCTGCAACTTCTGCTTCTTTTGTCTCATCTGCAACCTGTGGAGCCTTTTGACATACAGACCCTGTAACAGAGGGATCAGGAGATGAAGCGACAGAGATGTCGCTCCCCTCTCTCTGCTCCTCATCATCTCTCTTGTTTTCCTCAATCCTTCTCTCCTCTTCACCCTCCAATCCCACTGATCCTCCTTCGTCCTCAATTTCCCTTTCCTCTGAATCTCCAAAGCCCAGCTGTGCTCGAGCCCTGGCTATATTTCTCCGATGAACCCTAACATGAGCACGCCAAGGTGACCCAGTCCCTCCCAAAGAGCTCCCAGGAGATCCACTACTGTTGGAGGGCAATGAGCCACAGTGCTGCCTGGCCAGGGAGCCCTGACTCTCGGACAGAAAAGCATGTCGAGCCCCTGGTAGTGTGCACGTGCTAGTGGATGTGGGTCTGGATCCCCAGGGACTTCCATGTGGTTTCCTACCCAGGAGGAGGTGGTTGATCACAGAGCTGGAGGGGTTGAGTTGGGAGGCCAGGACACGGGTGGCTGGGCACTTGTCTGGATGGAAGGTGAAAGGCAAGGGGACAAACACAAAAACAGCCTTACAATAGATTCTAGGTCCAGGTAGAAGCACAAACAATGAGGCTAGAAAAACAGAGATATTGAAATAGCAGTTTTATGAGTGCATGTGAAACTGTGATCTGCATTTTTGACCTTAAGAATTTTATTAAAACCTGGGGCCCTGTAATATAGATTTTTTTCAAAACTGTGTTTTTCAGCCGCGTTGTACACTGGGAAGTGCACAATTAAACACTTAACCGTATTAACACCCAGACAACAATACTGTTTTAAACAGAGTACTGTTGATACCATGGTTAGCAAGACAATGTAAACGTTCGAGTACATCATCTAAAAGCAAAACTGATATATGTTTAATCATTTAAAGAATTGGTTTCCCCATAAAAACCTCTGTTCTGAAACTTCTGAAACTAAGGATTGTTTCCTACATCATTTAATCTTTTGATTGTTCTTTGAGTAATTAATTTATAACTATAAATGTGAAAGTGATGCCTTAAAATAATATTGTTTGTTTAACTGTAGACCTATATTTTTACTTCAATTATCAATTAAAATTTAACACTTTTTTGAAACATTTTCATCAAATAATATTTTGCTCATTTCACTGGATAATATCCTGTTGACTGACAAAATTCAATACTTTTTTCAACAGTTAACTAATGACAGAAATTATTTAATTGCCCATATGATCATGCAGATGCAACAGCTGAGTCACATTTAGAAATACAGTCAGCTGCTCAGAGCATCTGTTGCCAAAAGCTCAGCACCACCATCATACACCAGAGGGCATCTGGAATTTTGGGTTTTTACCGCCGAACGATTTATCCATCAAGCCTCTCACTGAAAAGGACAGTTTCTGGATTACTGGTCAAGTACATAATCCTTTCTCTCTCTCCCTCTAAAAAATGTAATATTATATAATAAGTACAGTAGTGTACAGTACTTTGGCCTTTTCCCAATGTCAGTAAACTATGTTACTGTAAACATGACTTTATACAAGCTGATTGCTTATAGTATTTATATGGTGATTAGAGGGAAAAGAGATGAGTGTGTGTACAGATGTTTGTATTGGAAGGGAAATAACATCAAATCACACTGTAATACTGTTACACAAGCCTCGGAAAAATCACGTTAGCATGGGATGGGAGGAGCTCCAGCAGGCAGAATTAGAGTTTGTTGATGAAGGTTGGTAATAGGAGTTTGCCCAAGTCAGAGAAAACTTCCAACATACAGGCAAAGAATAACAAATCGTTTGCAAACTCAAGTATAATTGGAGACACGTGTCACTGCTTTAGATATTCTCAGCGTTTTGTTATCTACAAATAAAACATAACCTGAAGCTCTCCAGAAATATATGTGCATGAAAAGTACATGGTGTTTTGTCATTATTGTAATTGGAACAATCTGAAAATGTAGATGGCTGAATGTCTTTTGGGTTGTGTACAGTATGCAGTAGATAACAACATATTAACACGACTGTAATTTTCTGGCATTTTAACTGATGCCGGTAACCGACTGATCCATCTGATGGACTTGTCTTATGTACAGTAGTGACAGGTGTCTCAACATAAATATTTAGAATACAGCTGGTTTATTGTCTTTAATTGTGTATGTACCACCTGCAACCAGAACAAAACCCTCACCAGTTGTCCCAGCTACAGCATTCCCTATACCAGACATATTGCTTCTTTTTTCTTTAAAAAGCAAAACAAATTAAAGCAGAGCGTAGCACCAGTTTCAAAAATGCTCTCAAAATGCCAGAGGCTACAGTACTCCTCTCGTGTGACAACTGTCAAAGAAATCCAGTGTATCCAAACATTTTTATGCCTTAAAAGTAGACTTGCTCTACTTTTAAAGAGGTTCTGTTTGCGCAGAACAGTGCTCAACACTGCAGCCACCCCTGCTGGTTTTCTAAAATGAACCACACACGTATGCGACCTGCGGCATTTTGAGAGCCTGATACGTATTCAAGCTAGAAAAACCGTAACCTGATTTTGTAAATTTAGTCAGACAGCGTTTACAGTTATGCAACCTGGAAAAGATTCAATATTTCTGAGCCAGCAGTCCCTGCACCAGATTTCCAATGGTTTTTTTTTTTTTTTTCCCCCCCGCAGGGTTTTCAGTTTCTGAAGAGAATACTCTAAATGGTTCAGATAAGCATGATAGACTTTGTTTTTTTCCCTACAACATAAAATACAACTGTTTAAATCTCAATAGTGAATTCTTAAGCTGTACAATGTTAGATATGAACTTATATTAATTGTGCGTGGTTAAACAAAAAAAACATGAAAATTGTAATTTTTTGTATTGCAACATTCATTTATCCCAATAAACAATGCTAAAAAAAAAAAAAAAGATTGGAAATCTGCCTTGGGAATCCCTGGTAGACGTATAGTAACTGACAGCTTTGTCAGAAAGGGATTTTATGACTAGCGTACTCTACCACCCTCCTTAAATCAGGCGATTGCTTTTCAAACACCAATGCACCACTAGAGACCCTCCAATCAGCCCCAGAACACCAAGCATCAGATGGTTCGACACCGGTACCGTCAGTCTGGTGGTCGGTGCTGCTGCTGTGCTTGTTGGGACGCTCCTGACAAACTCCTGGACTTGTGGCCACTTCAGGTCCAAGGCCTACGAGTCACATAATCATCAGCAAAACATCCAACTTTCTGTTGTGTGTGTTTCCATTGTTCTGACCGTATAGGTAGGACGTCATCTTCATCTTCATTAAGGCATTCACACTTTTATATATAGAAATGTTGGTGTTTAAATAAGGTCTTGGACAAATACTGCCACTGTCAGCAAACATTATGTAAACTAAAGTATTTTCTGTTGCCATGGTATCTGTAACAATCTCAAGCACTAAGTGGGAACTCATACTTTGCATTTTTGGCCTTTACTTTTTTTCTTTTAAAGTCTTTTCTATTCCGTTTTTTGGAGAACAATATCTCTAAATTCAACTGAATATTTTGTTCTGAAGTAAGAAGTTTGTTTGTATTTACATACAATATATAACTGCAGCTGCCACCTACAGAGAAGATGGGTTACCGTCTCCTAAAGCAGTGGTTCCCAAATTTTTTTTTTTTTTTTTTAAACCAAAGCACCCCTTCATAGTACATTTTTCCCATGGTATACCTCAACCCTAGAAAGAATGCTGCTGTCATGCACCCTAACTGCATAATAAACTGTGTTCATAATATGATGATTTTAATGTGTATCGCTCATTTATACTGTTTTGAAATAGGTGAAAAAGTAAAAACACGAATGTAGTTAACGTAATGATGCCTCCCTTTTTTATGTGGTGAAATATGATTAAACTGTTCAATAAAAAAGGGAAATTAACAAATCTTGCTGCACCCTCTGTCAATTCATAAGCCGCCCAACCCTGGGAGCCACTGGCCTAAAGTGACAGTTTTTATAATGATATTAAAGCTAATCCCTCCTGAAAATAGAGAACATTAGAAAAAAAGAGAATATAAAGGGAAGTGACAGTTTTAAAAATAAAAACAGAAGTGCAAAGTCATGGATAAAGTTATGACTATTTTTACCCCCCCCCCACCTGTGCGTATGTAGAGTTGCATAGCCTGTTGCTGCTGCCGCCTCTTGATCCGCGCATATTGCTTCTTCAGGGCGCAGATGTCGGTGCTCATTCTCTCCATCATCATGCTGTTGATGGCCGCTTGATGCTCCGCCCTGGCACCTCCTCCACCTCCACCTCCTCCTCCTCCAGCTGCCCCTCCAGCTCCAACCGCTCCCGGGCTCAGCTCTGCGATGTTTCCCTGCTCTGCTCGCTGGTCTGGAGGTAGAAAGAAGAAAAAAGAAAAAAAAAAAAAAAACTCTGATCGGGTTCTCATGTCATGTTTGTCGTCCCAACATTAAACTCTTTTCCTACTTTCCTCATGTTTTTACCAAACAATGCCTGACCCTTTTTCGACTTGTTTGGATTTGTTTCATGGCTGTGATGTTTGCTTTAAAACACACTGACACAGAAGAATTTGAGAAACTCAAGAGATTATGGTCGAGGGTTTGGGTTCAAAAAAAGGAAGAAAAGACTCCAGCAAAACACATGAACCAGACATAATCCAGTGGGCCTTTTTAGGTCTTTTTAATCTCCTTTTCTTACTTATTTGCTCACCCAATTTTGCTTTCATCCTCTTTAATCAAGATCAGCTGACCTCGCAAGACGCAAGACTAGAAAGAAAAAAGCCTCTTGATCTGAAATGGATGACAACAAAATTTGGTTCTGTTGATGTTGCATTCATTTTAAAACCAAATGTTTCTTGAAATACATACTATGCATGACTGAGACTGTTTTGAAGACCACAGTAATGGATGCAATCTTAAGTTTCTATTTTCAAAGACTTTGGCTCTGAGTGAAACCACCCCACCAAACTGAGTCACTCCTTCCTGTTTTTTGCGACTGATGGCAACATCGATATTCGAAGACAAGGTTAAATTGCATTGTGTTGAGATAATGTGTGTTTGACGTTCATTTGGTTGCATTTTTGTTTTTTTTCTCTTTATCTTTAGTAAAAAAAAAAAAAAGTGTTTTCCATCACTTTTCAGCAGCTCTTCCTGCTTTTGTGCTGCAATGACCAAATCCAACCCTTCAGCAAACAATGTAAAAGTCACTGTAAAGGCCTGTGACAGCTGGCAGACTGGTTTGTTTACTGTAATTACACTACTCTCTGGGAGTGACTGTGGTAATGATTTATTAATGTTCATTTGCTACACATAGCTCTTAAAAATGAGCAAAGTTTCCCTTTTGAACCAGGTCAAGTCAGTTGTACTGAGATTTACTTATGAGGTTAAATTAAGCTCTCAATGCATTTTTAAATCTCTCTCTGTAGTGTGACAACTACTGCTTCAGATCTGAGCCAGTGTTTTTTTAACTAAAACCCTCAGGCTATTAGCCTTTTTTTTCGTGTTTGTAAGAGTCAGTGAAGGAATAGGAAGTAGGGATTTGTCTGGAGGAAAAAGATCAGAGACAGTTTGTACTTGGAGTCAAATCGGGGGCAGGAGACGAAGATTTGGGGCAACACCTAGCCTGAAACCACTTGTCTGCTGTCCCTGCTGACCTCTTCCCTGGTTACCATTTAAATCCCGCTTTTCGTTTCTTGTGTCTGCTGCACTGACCTTTGATATGTTTCTGGTATCTCTGCAGCTCAGGGGCCAGTAGGCCACCCAGGGGCCCCAGACAACCGAGTGCGGTCACCACTGAGTCTTCATCATCCATGTCGGCGTCGTCGTCGCTCTCCCAGCTGCCCAGACCACCACTGGAACAAGACAATAAAATCTCCGTCACCACCGCTGCTATATCACATGTTCACATCACCTCCATCTCACACATACATATTAGAGGCCTTCACGAGTCCAAATTCCTCTAAGAAACACGTAAACTGAGTATTTTATTATGTTATGTTGTTTGTAAGCATCTTAAAAGTCATGTTTTGCCTTGAATCTACACAGTTTTGTGCATCCAAATGCTCTTTGGAGGATGGATATGTGCAGTAACTTAGGTAAGGCTGCAATTACAACCTGTGCCTGTATTTGGGCAAGATTTCATTTGTACAAGCAACACAGAGGAAATTTTGCCTCTAGTTCAAAAGGTACCCTGTCTAGTTTATATTTACATTCAGTGTTTCTGACCAAAATGCCAAAAAGACCAAAACTTCTTCTCTCTCATGTTTTGGGACTTGCGTGCACTATACATCTGCATCACCTCCTACTGTCAGCAGGAATGTGCATCGTGTCATCTTCATGTTGAGCACAATACTGTACATTTAATAAAGACTGCTCCGGAGTGCCACTAGTGGTCAAGAACTCCATAGGTTACCCTTGAGGGCAGTAGAGGAAGTTGGAGAAAGTGCCATGTGGAGTGTTTTACACAACACTACTGAAATGTATTGGAATTTCTAAGTGTAGACAAACCTTCCATTGGATTTGACTGAGGTAGGGAACGGAGTGATGTTGTAGGTGTATTTCTCTCTCAACTCAGCCAGTTGAGGGAAAGGAAACACTGCCATGGAATAAACCTCCTGACAGACAGGGAGGCGGTGGGAGAGAAAAGTTACGTTAATAGTACGTCTAACAATTTAACAACATCCGGTAACTGTTTAAAAAGGTGCGAGCACTTTTGTTTATCCCGTACCTGCATGAGTTCAGCAGGATCGATGAGGTTGTGCTCCAGCATCTCCTGAGTGAGGCAACCCATCGTGCTGTAAAACTCATCTGCTGTCTGACAGTACTCGATCCTCCTGGACAGAGACGGGGGGGGGGGGGGGGCACGATTGCATGCAACACAGCAAGGTTTGTTATTCCCGAAAATGATCAAATTCAATGTTGAATACTAACAAAACAAAAAAAACCACTGGTGCATACAAACACTGGGATCATTTTTCAAAACCTCCAAACCAGCTGTAATTTAAGCAACGGTTTGCTTACTCTCCCAGTCGCTCCCAGATGGCGAGGGCAACCCGGAACAGCACCTCGGACCCCTCGAAGAAAACGGAGTCCCAGATCTTCAGCACAGTGGACGCCGGCAGGCAGGTGGCGAACATGGTGAGGAACCACTGCATAGTGAAGACGTTGGTCAGCGGAGGCTCGTAACTGCCTGGAAGAAAGAGACACACATTACTTGTGATATTAGGTGAGTGAGTAGCGCAATCACACCGCTGGATTATGGCATTTACTCACAAAGACACGAACACACAAAAGTCTTTTGCCTCTATGCATAAAAGTAAAACACGCAAATGACTTGCTATTTTCCTAGACATAAGAAATATTAAAGCAGCATCAGGTAGCTTTGCATGGTGGTGGCACCAAATATCTATACCAGGTAGCTTTTTAGAAACATTCTCTCACACACACACACACAGACACACACACAGACACACACACACACAGATTTGTACCTCCAGACACTCTGTTGGCAGCTTTCTGAAGGTGGTGGAGGTGCTGCGACAGTCTGGGCAGCTTTAGACGCAGCAGGTCTCTGAACACCGCCATGTCCACTGACAGAAGGAGACATCACACGGTAGAAAGATTAGCTGGTTAGAGAGCAATCAATGAAGTCTCAAATCGGTGGGCACAGTAGACGGCCTCATTATGTAATTTCAATAAACGCCGGTAATGTTCAAAGGTCTGTTTTGATTACTGAGCTTTTTGATCATCGGACAAAGACATGTTCCAGACCTCAAGTACCACATTCATTAACCTTCAAGCTCCTGAATCCCAAACTAAAGCAATTATTTTTATTGTCGATGAACCTGCCGATTATTTTCTTGATTATTTGATTCATATTTTGAAAAAAATGCTCATTGCAATTTCCCAGAGCCTAAGTTGACATATTTTAAATGCTTGTTTTGTACAATCAGTGGTCAAAAACCAAGCTTACTATCATAGAAGTCTGAGAAAATCCGCAAATATTCATATTTTAGACGCTGAAACTAGTACATTTTTGGCATTTTGCCTTAAAAAAACGATAATCAAAACTGTTGCAGATTGATTTTCTGACTTGTCTTCTCAGCTCTAGATCAGAGGAACATGTATCCTCCTCAGTATCCTAACACCAAAATGTATCTGCCGTGTTCATTTGTCTGAAAATACACCCGCTTGTGTGTGCGTTACTGTGTTTACCTGACAATGCTCGAAGGTTGTTGGCAAAATAACTCTCTGGCAGCACTTTGTCAATCAGATATATCATCACCTGAACACAAAAGAGCAGGAAAATACAGCTCTGTAGCACCACAGTGAAGTAAAATCATTATTTTCAGGGCATAATGCAACATAGAAACTCCATCAGGAAGTAGAACTTCATACAGCATATACCTAATTTTGAATATATACTCTTGTTTTTGAAATCCACATTCATTTTTCCCCCATCTTAGGATAATGAATGAAACATTATTAGTATTATTGGATGTGTATACCTTAAGTGCATCACTCTCACTGCCCTCTGTCACTTCCAGAATGAGAGCAGCCAGTACATTGAATCCTTGGCAGTAACCCACAGTTTTATTCCAGCGGGCGTATGCGAGCAGCACCCTCTTCAGCACCACCCTGTCCTGCTCCCCCTCCTGGCCACAATAAGAACTGCAGCCAGTCCTGTGTAGGTCCTGGACACGGGGAGGATGCATGGTGTGGTTTATTTTATCTCAAGTCAATGCGCTAACCGGATAAATGAATTATCATTTGAGGCATTTAGGGCAGAGACAAGAACACAAACCCAGAGAAGCAGTGGATTGGACTTTGCCCTGTTGATGGAAAGTAGATATTACTCTGTTGAATCTCTGAGTCATTGAGAAATAGAAAAGAGCTCTAGTGTTTCCATGATGCAGCCATTCCGTTCTCTGACGCACGGTCATAAGCAAACATCTTCTACTGAACACTGCTTTTTAAACAGTCACTTCACCTTTCAAGGGAAAGACCATATTCTATTAGTAATATGTGCTACTATATACACTCAATAAGAAAATAACAATGATGGCTACTGAATCTGAAAAGATACTTTCTGTGTCCGTCTTCGCTGGAAGTTGTCATTACCCTGCACCTCCCTGTAGCTCACTTGTCAATAAAATAGCGCAGCGGGGTTCAACAGGTTCAGACGTTTGTGTGAAATAGCTGACGTGTCTTCGGTTAGAATGAAACCCACGTACTCTTGAACCTCAGCGGCACACCGCAGTCTATTCCTGCCATCAGGGTCATTAATACAGTTAGGCCAGTATTTTACAACCACACTGGACTAGTGAACATTTGATGTTAGTCGTCTACTTCGAAATTACAAAAAAAGTCAGACAAAATAATCTGAACTCAAACGACCATTTTCTGGAGCTTTCATCTGAATCTTACTGTCTTCATGAGTGACTACCGATTGTTCAGTTGTTCAGTCATAGTAGGTCATCAAAAGATATTTTTTCGGATTTCCGTTGTTACTTATAAACTCAGTTGCCAGCTCATTGGGTACACCAAGCTAAAACTAATATATCCTTCTAAAAAGGCTGCCGTGCTAATACTATACTTAAGCAATAATATGTTTCTGGTGACCCTGAACGGTCTCTATGCTACGCTTCACAAGGCATTCACACAGTTTCTGTCTCTGTCAGTTTTGACCCACGTGCTATGGATAAATACTGAGGCTTCCACACCGGGTGCCGTGCCGCTGACTCAGGACACGACAAAAACGCACACAAACACAGGTGCTCACAAAGTCCCCTGCACATACAGTGTGCGCGTACATTGGTCTCACCCCCAGCCCCCGACACAAAAATGCATTCTGGTTACCTTGACGATTTGAATGCCAAGGGAGTCATCGTCCGGGTTGCTACGCTCGTTAAAGGCAAAGCGAAGCGTCTTCTCCCAGTCGATGGAGATACTGTGGAGGTACTGGTCTGCTAGTGTTAGCCAAACCTGCGCAAAGACAACAACAGCAGGTACACAATGAACCTCATAGTGCTAGGAAAATACCTTTGACTTTTAGAAGGTGAGGGTAACTAGAGAAAGGGTTCTAATATCAGGGCAGAGAACAAAGAGACTGTCATTAACTCTCCCCACTGAGTTGTATGAACACATATTTAAACTGTACTGTTTTTCTTTCCAAAATATTCTCAGGTTTCTCTGTGCTCCAGCACGTCTGTAAGAGCCCCCTCGTTCACGGTGACTCATTTTGTTTTGCAAGTCCACGCAAGAGACGAGATTTCATTGTTCATTTCCTCAAGACAAGATGAAAGTAATCGCCTCCACTTCCTTGCGCGCTCATCCCAAGAGATAAAGTTAAGATGTGTGATGTATGGAGCACTGTAGACAAAGAGCCTCTGTGCATTGTTCTTTTAGACCGTGCTGTCTCTCTCAAGACTGTAAAACTCTGCCTGCAGGTTGACAATAACAAAGAAAACATATTTTTCTTTTCTTTTCTAAATGCCCTCTAGGTTCAAAACAAAATAGAAAACAGAGAAGAGAAATGCATAAAGTCTAATTTATCAAAATGTTGTGGCTTTTCTTTTCTTTTGTTTTTTTTTTTTTTTACATGGCAGATTTTTCTGGTCCAAACAAAAGTAGCACCCGAGGTTTGCGGCTCAGAGTCAACACGGGCATTTACTCAGCATGCAGCAATTACAAGGCTGCAATAGAGCTGCTAAATGCAGCATTTTCAAAAATAATCTGCTACTTACATTTTCATTCCCGGTGAGGCTCGCCCAAGAGAGAAAAGCACTACAGTGCCACCGAGACAATTAGTTAGAGCTAGAAGCTAGACAAGGTTACATACCCTATTCCTCCATTCCTTTGGTATCCCGGTAGGAAGCCTAGCCACTGCCTTAAGGGCGTCGTACCACTGTAGGGGAGAAAACAGTACTTCAGTGCTGAACAAGTCGGCATCGTCACCATTTACTGCATCACTAGAGGCAGTAACGGCAACAGAGTGGCCGACAAACTTCGGTCTCTGCTGGAACATGCTGAATTTTAAACCGGACTGATGGGGTTTAGCTCACCTGCTGGAATCCATTCTTCCCCAGCGATGGTTCAATGGTGAACTTCAGCCTCGTGTCAACTCCTGCAATGCAAACCAGAGACGGGTAAGACCAGTCTTGAACCAGGTCTGGATGTGTAAGTCATTGCATAAGTCAACAACCCAACGTTTCCACAGTTACTGTACAGAAGATGTCAGACAAAAACACCCATCACATATTTATCATATTTTACTATGTATAGGTAGATAGTATATACACTATGTTAATAGTTATCTTACTCTTTACACGTTAATATGTACATGTAAGCATCGTATGCGTTGGTAGACTCCTGCCAACGCTTTACTAATTGGGAATAAAGCTTCCACTAAGAGCTGTAACAAGCAGATGCGTGATATACTGTGATATTGTCAGCTGAAGAAAACTGAAAGAGTTGAGTTGAAATTGAGTGGAGAATATCCTTGGGCGTTCCCTAGGCAGACACAAAAGCAGTTTATGACCCCAAGATGATGATCAAATAAGGCAGGCCACAATAAAAAAGAAGCATTAATCTCCTTGGCTTTTATAACTGACAATTAGATCCTTTTCAAAACGACATACGCTCATTTGTCTTTTTTTTTTTGTAGGTACACATAAAACTAATGCAATCTAATACAACAGCCTACTCTCATTTTAAAAAATGCAAAGAAACGCCTCTGAGTACAAAGCAATAAAATTCAACAGCCTTTCTAACACAGGTTCACAAAGACTGAAACAATTAAACGAGTGTATAGTGGACTCTTTTAAAAATTTACATTAAAGCTAGTTAAGGGTTCATATATTTTAGTATGTAAACCGAATTTTCAATGGAACCTTTTCCAAACCAGTGAATCAAGGTGTGTCGCAAAAAATGCAAAACCGCGAAACATGGCAGGACTTCAGAAAGTTGTCAAACACAGAATAAAAAACAGGATAAAATAAAAAACAACAAGAAACCATTTGATCAGTATGTTTCAAAGCTGCTAGTCTGTGCTGGAAGGTTTTCAGACGCTTTGATAGTATGTGGCACCGCCTCACTCTTTTACACTGAGAGGGAGTTTTTCCCACCTTCTCGGAGCTAGAACAGCACAAACAGGGTCCCCCTTCGTTTTAAGCCTGGACTGAAGAACTTTTAACAACTTCTGTGGGTCTTGGAGCAGAATATCATTTAAATAAAACAATAATAATAATAATAATAAATCATAAATACATGATTGAGCCAAACCACGAAGAGGTTTAAAAGTAAACAAAAAGAAAGCTCAAGCTGAGGGGATACCAAGAGTCGAGGTGGTTTGGTTTCTGCATAAGATGGCGAAGAGCAGCTTTGGCTGGTCACATATCGTGAATGGAAACGGGACACAGCGTGAATGGAACCACTTTTTGTTTACTTTCGGTCACATCCCTCTCACAGCGACTGACAGATGCTTCTAGCACAGTTCGCTCAGTCCGCACGGTACGAACTTCAGACCCCAGGGTGACCGTCTGCGGCAGAGCGACCACAGTCCGACGAAGTCCGAAACCACCGGAAGTTCAGCGAGCGGGTTTTTTTTTTTTTTTCTTTTCTTGTGTCTAACTCGCGCACTGAGCTGCGGAGAGAAACGCGCTCGCTCAACCTGCTCCTACGCGGCGCTGTACGCGAAAGAAAAAAAAAAGAGGTTGCGGGGTTTAAAGTTCCGTGGGTCTGCTGGGTGTTTGAAAAACACGCGGAAGTGTTCGTCGCATCGCTGTCCGTTTCCTCCCGGTGCTGAATTCGCGTTTTCGGTCTCCGCTTCACTGGAAATCTCGCCAAATCTCTTTGCACGTACACGCGAACTTCTTTAGAGCGTATTAAGACCAGCGGGCTAACAACCCCCCCCCAACACACACACACACACACACACACACGCCACCAACGCCACCACCGAAGATCACACGGAAATGAAATTTTGATCTGAAGTTAAGAGGGAAGGTCCTGACGCGTTTTGGGCTCTGGGCCAAACTGCGGCCATTTTTCTTCCTCCCCCTCTTGCGGCAGAGTCTCCGGAGGATCGGCCGCTCTCCCGCCGGGCAGCCGATTTACACATGAAGCGTGAGGAACCGAGTTCCCTCTCCGGTCAAAGGCCCGGATAAAAGACAAAACGGGTGTTTAACCTGCGCGGTCCGCCTCCGCCGTTTCGTCCTGCGCCATTCCGGTTGAGCGCCGCTCTATTCTGCGGTTTCCTCCCGGGGCTTTGGGAGCGGATTAACAGGGAAAAACCCTCCTACTTCCCCTGTCACAGATTAGTCCAGCGCCGCTGACACGGAACGTGTGTTGTAAAAAGGGTCGGCAGCACCCGAGGCCGCACTCCTTCACGGTGGGGGACAGGTGGGTTTCTCCGGCGTTGAAATGAACTGAAATTGAACCAGCCAGAGGATGGATGACCCCCCCACCATCGTTCATTCAAGAGGCCGGGTCTTTGTAAAGGCACATTACACTACAACAGAAAACAGCAAAAAATAAACAAAATAAAAAATATAATTTAATAAGATGAAAACCTTGATTTGCCCCCCCCCTTACGAAACCTACACTGCAGTGCAACACATTATGATAGAGATCCCTCAGTTTAAGGATCTCTGAAGGCGCTCCCTTCGCGTATTAAAAACAAGATTACAGCTTTTGTTGGGGGTGTTTTGTTGAAGCATTTCAATTGCTGGCCTCTGGAGAGTGTACAGAAACCTCGGCATTAGCAGGGAAATATCTGAGGAGGGGAACGACTATCTGTTGTGCGGACTGATGCTGAACATCACAACAGCAAAATAAGTGTCCGACGAGTCAAGTATCAGTTCATTTGAAACAGGCTAAAGGCAGGTAGTCGTCTGTCCCGGGTTTTCCTGGATTTCATGAATACTTTATTTACTTGCTTGGCTTATTTTTTTTAATCTAACTGCGTAGGTTTATGCACTCTGTGTCTGTTTGACTGATAAAAAAAAAGGTTGTTATGCTATTTCTTGTACCGCACAGTAGGAATAACAAAACATGGGACCAAATTAAGGAAAGGAGTCCATATAAAAAACAAAACAAAACAAAACAACCACTAAGGTGTAAAATCAGTGCTCATTCATTTCAGTACCAGGCCCATGGACGGCACTAGGTGTCTGCCTGATGGGTCTCTAAAGTCTGGGATATCCACTGTGCTAGTAAATGTCTACTACTATACTTAAATTTTCAAAATGCATACGAATGTCCAAACTACAGAGAGACATCTGGCTGTTTTGGCCGAACACACATCTAGTGCATCAGGGGCGTCCGTCCACCAGGGTCTAGGAAGAAGGGAAGTAATGACTGACATCTCCTCAGGTTATGTTGGTCAGTGGGAGACATGATGAGACGTATGGAACCACACCTGAGGCTCACCAGCGTCCCCGTACACTCCCATGATCTGATACCGAACTCAGCGGAGGTCAGGTTGGTAATTTACAGTCGGGTTTAACGGTCACTGCGACGAGAATGAGCTCATCTGACACCTCGGTGTGGGAAAATTGGATCATCGCTCCTGTCACAGGATGCATCCATGAAAATATTTGTAATATAGCAAAAGAAATTAATTTATCAGCAATTTCACAATTTTATCAGCCAATTAAAATGGGCTTTGTACTTCATGAGGGCAGATATTATATCTATCAGCTTAGATTCAGCCATAATTACCTACAAATGGTAGAGGTTTTGGGGCTGACATCACGATTACGCCTGATGCACGGTTTGATATCAGCCATAAAATGGCAAACACTTGCCAGTTGCAGCATGAAACGAGACCTACGGTGAATAAGAGCAGGCTGTTTTTCTGGCAGTAAATGAAATGACAATGAGAGTATAAAAGGGGAAGAAATTATATGAGAACAGTAGGATGCTGCCACAGGATGCGGGGGTGCCCCGCAAAACGCCAGGCTTACATATAATCCATCCCCGGTATTGTGCTACTTTGTTGCCATAGTGCCTAAAACCAAATGATGGACTATGCGACGCAGTGCCTGATGGGTCACCTGGCTCCAAGGTGCAGAGCAGCCGGGGCGCACTCCTCGATATCCCGTTCCGTTTCCTCAGGACGTTGCTGATGATGTTACCGACCCCTCCCGACCCCTGCTGCCGCTGCTTCGCGCCCGCCCTCGGCCTCCTGCCGGCGGCGGGGAGCCGCTCCTGCCTCATCGGGGATCAAGCCTGTCAAAGTCCGCTCGACCGCCTCATCGCTTGGTCCCGCCTGATTAAGTCTCTCCCCGCGCCGTCCCCGGTAAATGGGGAAGCCGCCGCGACGGCCGGAGACGCAGCTGTTCCTCCAAGCGCTCCCGTCGAAGGCGTTGAAAAATTAATCGATTAAATTGACGCTTCAAATCTCTTCCGCGGATGGTTTGTGTTCCCGACTTATGCCCCGAGAAACGACAGACCTTTCAGCTCGCGATTCATGGTGCAGGGACGTCCAGGAAGCCAAGTTCCTGCGACTCAAACATCTACAGGAAATGTGATTTAGAAAATGTCGAGAAAAGAAAAACATCAATAAATAAGCAGATCGGTCGAGGAGGAAGTAACGGCTGCCGCTGCTGCTCTTGGTCGGTAGCGCTGCTGAAGCTGTACACCTCCTCATCCTCCTCCGGTCCAGCGTCACCAGGAGGAGGTGCGAGGAGGGAGGGATGCGGTAGGATGGAGAGACACGTGGGGAGGAGATAGAGAGGGATGAGGTAATGGTGGAGGGGAGCGTGAGGAGAGGGGATGGAGGAGGGATGGAGTTTTGTTTTTTTGGTTTTCCTTAAACCCACTAAGTGGTCGGCCAGTTACCACAATACAGCAGTGTATTCTGTGTGAAAAAAAAATCAGGAAGGGGAAAAAGAAGAAAGAAAGAAAAAAAGAAAAAAAACTCAAACGGACTGAGTGGACTTTCAAAAGACAAGGATCCACACATTCTTAAACAGGTTACTAAACAGGCTACAGCCTAAGCTCTGAATAACAGTCCACCGAGGTAAAACACAGGGTCGAGGTTCCCTTAGCTGACTGTAGGAAAGACTGAGACAGGGAGGAGCAGATACACGTACTGCCAACAACCCGCATGCACAGAAACGGAAAAAGGTCCCTCTGGATCATCTAGGGCCCATGAAATGAGACAGGATTCGATTTAAGTACGGCAAAGACCTGCAGCCGGATACAAAAATAACCGCTATAACCTGTAGGTCATTTCTTCAGTCTTTGATTAAAAAAAAAAAAAAAAAAAATACCCATCGCAGGTTCCCACAAGTTCTTCAGACTTTAATAATCAATCCTGGCCAACACTGCAAAACCAAAACATTTTCAGTTTACAACAAAACGTTTGCCACTTTTGCTTGACGAATGACTTTAATGATTAATAATTTATCAGAAGTGGTTCCAGTTGCTTCTCCATTGATCAAGAAATCAATTAACTGAGTAATTGTTGGAGCTCAGCTCTTTTCACAAAGTACACTGATGTAAAAATCAATGATCTGTTATTAGTTTCCCTGTTTATTTAAAGGGGGAGAAGAGGAGAAGCATGCAAGGTAACCGAGGAGGTCAATGGAAAAGAGGCTAGAAATCATTAGGGCTGCAGCTGATGATTATTTTTCTTATTGATTAATCTTTTAATTACTGTCTCAATAAATCGTTTTTATCTATAAAGTGTCAGAAAATAGTGAAAAAAAAAAGCCCAGTACAATTTCCCAGGACCCAAGGGGATGTCCTCAAATATCTTGTTTTGTCAGACCAACGGTCGACAACCCAAACATATTCAATTTACAATCATGTGTGACAAAGACCAGCAGCGAATGCTCACATTTTAAAAGACTGGGAGCCGAGAATCTTTGGCATTTTTGTTAAAAAAGAAAAGAAAAGACAAAAAGTGCACCTGCCCTTTCTGATGACAGTAACAAAGGCAGTAACTGAAAACTTCAACTCCATACGAATGACTTGCAGTGAAGTGACGGTCATACAACACACTCTAGGGGAGTGAACTGTTTGCTTTAACAAAGCGATGCGCCAAAGGGACTGGTAACCCCTCTCTCTGGTCCATTTTTAAGACGTAAACCCCGACTCGTCTCATCAAAATTTAGCAAACACCGATTCTGCATGGTCACCTGCTAAACCAAACACCCCGAACACAGAGCGGAGAGCAATCAAAGAAATGACGTTCGCGATCTGAAACCGATGATCCATGACATTATGATTCAGCCGTAGAGGTACAGTAAGTGCTTCCTGAGTGGATAAGACATCCAGCCTTAATGACGTTTTGAATCAATAGCTTCAAACAGCCTTGATAATAACTATGAAAAAAAAAAAAAAAAAAAAAGGGGGGCTTGATGATAATACTTCATAACTAGATAATGTTCTTAAGACAGTAATTTATTTTCTATTATGAAATTACCAGCTCGCTTGTTCCATCTTCAGGCAACTGGAAAATGCAGAGATGAGAGTAATGCCCCTCTCAAGGGGAAAAAAAAAAGTTTATATCCCTGAATTTAACTTATCATCAGTACACGTAAAAAAAAAAAAAAACTGTCTTACGTTTTGAATATATTGTTAGAATTCCAATAGGCAATATTGTTATATAAAACACGTGACATGAATGAATCAAGTGACTGTAACTGATTTGCATTAATGTTTGTTTTGTTCACTGCACACAAAGCTCCGACACACATTCTGAAAAATGTGCCGACTCCAAATGTTAAGAGTCTGTAGAAACGTATCATCACGACAAAATCTGCAACAGTTTGATTTCCTGTAATTCTTGTATCAAATGTCAAGTAACTCTCCCAAATGTCCGGGTACTTAACAGATGACCTGTTCATTTATTTTAGCCAATTAGGGACAATTATATCATAAACTGCCAATTCTTTTGTGAAGGCATAATCGTGACGTGAAAATATCGATGTCACTCAACCCTGGGAAGTAGTAAATTGTTGATCCTGGCAGCTGCTTGGCTGATCATACTAGTTCATTGAGCCTTCCATATGTTTCTTGCCTGTTGGAGGCTGTTACAGACGTGCAAAAAAAATCCCAGTGACGAGCAGTTTAGCCTTCGTGGTTTTCAGCAGCAGCCTTGCCGGCTCCGCAGTGCTGTATTCATACTGGATTCACTGCTGAGTAAATGACAGTGCAGTACCAGGAGCGTTGTGAAATAGTGGCTGTGCTGGAAATAAATGGCACAATCTGGCCATTAACCCATGTGTAAATGCCCAATAATAATAATAATAATAATAATAACACAAAAGCACTGAAATACCCATGTATTATTTTACACCCTACTGCGATGTGAGCCACCGTGCTGTAAGTTGAAAGAAAAAGGCAGTTAAAAAAAAAAAGCACATAATAACATACACCTAAATTCTTTCAATTACGTTTAACCTTTTCTTGCACATCAACCACCAAAACTGAACCACTCAAGGCACCTGTAGAGAGAAATCCTTTACAAGACTAGTTGCGTGAAGAAGCAAGTGTGAGGTTTGATCCCCAATCTTTTCCATGGAAGAGTTACCTTACAGGCCATGTTATTACAGACACCTCTTACGTAACAGAACATTCAACTGAATGATTTTGGGAGCAGTTTTGAAGCTGAAGAGTGGGGAGATTGTTTGTTTGTTCATTTTTATATCCCAGTTTCCACCGAGTCTTTAACTTTGGGCCTAAGTCACAGCCCGTTATGCAGATTTGAGACGGTTATTTTCATACTACGTGTGATACGACAACCAGCACAGCGCAGTGCTTTGAGTTTACTCTGGATTTTAAGCCCGTGGTCGGGTTGCAGAGAAACCGATCGTATTAAAGATTTGTGGAAAATGTCATGAGAGCATTAAACTACAACATATGAAGAATTTCTTTGTATTGACTCACTTTTTCTTTGTTTGGGTTAAAATGCAAATCTGAAAGAAGCTTGTGGTATTACAGAGTAGTGGATTCCAAAACTGGATCTCAGGGGGAACTAAATTCGATCAGATGAAACAGATGTTTTGTTTGTGATACTATTTTGCTTCTGTAAAGATATGAAAAAGGTCTTGCAAAGAACCCTTACAAGGGGGCTTCACAACAGCTGCAGTTGTGTCTACTGCTATTTGTTCTCAGACAATCGAAACCAGTTACAGAGAAGCGAGGCAAAACTATGAACACAGATATATTTCTCGCTCATAAAATGATTATGTTCAGGCACATGTATGTTTGTGAAATTTTCTAAGAAAAGAACGTGCCAGATTAAAGCCTTTTAGACGTCTATAAATCCCTTACAATCATGACAACACACAGGAGAGAGTCCGAGTACCTCCTCCTGAAAGTTAACACACATCAATGACACCGTCTACTTAAGACTGGTCTTGTTTAGTATTAAAGCACAGCAAGAACTGTTTATTCTTACGTCGTTTTTGTGAGACAGCCTGAAGACACGCCGTGATAATGTCATAGTTCTTCTGCAGTTTGTGACAAAGTCGGTCCCGTCTCTTCAGCTGGCGAATCAGCTTGGCCGACTGCAGGGCTGTACGATATCTCCCCTCCTGGATGATTGAATGCAGCTCTTCGGGGGCTATAGAAACACAAAGTTGGGAATAGTGAAAAAGGGGGCACTGAAACACATTTCCCCACTTAGAAATATCACACGAACAAGCTCAAAAGCTGCATCTCAGACCTCTCCGCCAGCACATAAATGCATCCCACATTTATGGGCTCATGGGACGATTTTCTTCCTGCGAAGAATAAATGCAACTGATTACATGTGCAGGGGGATATGTAAATTTGTGAGCCAATTTGTTTATCTTTAAAAGTTACAGTTCAAAAAAATTTTTGTATGAGCAAAACACTGTCGATAAAATTTAAAGTAAAATGTTGGTAATTTTATGTGCGTAAGGTTCATATTTTAAGTTTTATGAAACGCAAATTTGTCCTATATTTTTCTGTTTTTCACACCAGTTTCAGAAACACAACAGAGACAAATATACAGGTGGGTGACAAATTAAAGGAGAAACCAATATAAAGGGTCTTAGTAAGGTGTTGGGCCACCACGAGCCGCCAGAACAACTTTAATGTGCCTTGGCATTGATTCTACCAGTCTCTGGGACTCTACTGGAGGGATGGACACCATTCTTCCAAAAGATGTTCCCTCATTCGGTGTTCTGAGGATGGTGGTGGAGAGCACCGTCTAACACGTCGGACCAGAGTCGGCCTGAGATGATCAACTGGGTTGAGATCTGGTGACTGCGAAAGGCCATAGCATATGATTCACATCATTTTCATACTCATCAAACCATTCAGTGACCCCTCGTGCCCTAAGGATGGGGGCTCATTTTTCAGACTTATTCTTTAATTAGTCACCCGTGTCTTTTTATGCAGGTCTGTCTACAATATGATGTATTCTAAATAAGGCCACTTGATTTAGTGAACATGTGATGTCTGCACTCCATTGAAAGATCAGAATATCACAGTCATTTGTCTGTTTTCCAAGCTGCAGGCAAAGAGAAAATGAAAACCAGAGCGTCGCCCCACATGAATACACACCCTTCTCCCATTTACAAAAAAAAAAAACTTTTAGAGTGAAAATCTGATTTTTATCTGAAGGTGACACACGGTATATCTGAGACATAAACAGATCGGTAAGTCAGGGTTCATCAAAGTTTGTGTTATATTTCTGGTGTGTAAAATAAAGAAAAACTTTAAAGCAAAAGGGCATAAAGGCAGAGTAAACAAACACTCACAGCAGTATTAACAATTAGAGACCATCTTGTGATGGGATCACACCAGCCGCGTACTCATGGGTCGGACCGGACCCATCTTTGAACTTGGCCTTCATTTTGATCTCAACTACACACTTGTAAAGTTTAGTGAGTGTACCTTGCATGGTTGTGATGCTATCATGGTGGCAAAATCTGTCCACAGGAGGCTAGACATATAAACACCCATCACAGTACTTAAAACCACGGCTGTCGTAGTTCCCGCTACAGGAGGTGTCTCCAGGAACACATTTTGCCATGATGACACACACACGTTGACCTCGGTCACTTCTGGGGACATTACATAGACTTCATTAATTTCCTGGAGACTTAACCTAACCTTAACCCTAACCATAACCTTAACCACTAACCCTAAAATCAGCTTTCCCCAATTGGAGACAAGGGTTTTGTCCCCAATTAACTGGTCTGTAGTCTGAAATTTGTCCCCAAAAGCAGCCTATGACTGACTGACTGACACACACACACACACACACACACACACACACACACACACACACACACACACACACACACACACACACACACACACACACACACACACACACACACACACACACACACACACAAAAACAAACAGACAAGATGAAAACAATAACAGCCTCTCTGTCGCAGCTGGTAATAATAAAAAACTAACGTTTACTCTGAAACTGCCATCTGCCACAAATTACACAGTCATCATAAGGCCAATCAAAAACAAATCTGATGTCTCTTCTTCTCCCAGAAATCAATGCAAATTAAAAATAATCAGTGAAATTTATTACAATTCATTACTATTTCACGTCAAGTATTGAGACAAAATACCAAATATTTGCTCTTTACTGTTTTGAAAAAGTGTGGATTTGCTGTTTTTCTTCATTTCTTTATATATGGTCAAAGTCCTTATAAGCAAGTCTTGCCATTCAGCAGCCTTCTTGGCAACGGACCTGTGCAGGTTATTTCAGGCTAACTAGACTAGGCCCCTATATAAATTCATGGGGAGAGAGCCATAACTTCACTTTCAATGGTCACTGGGACATAAAAACTGCATGTCTTGAATCACCAGTCATATCTGGTAAAAAACAGTTTGAAACGTTTGATGACTTTCCCCCAAAATAAGGTGTGAAACACTTTTTTTTCCACAGGTTATACTTCTACTACGCATGCGCAACGTTTCCCTTGCGTCAGTGCAACAACACGATTGGCTTGATATGTTTCCCGCCTGCCTGTTGTAAAGAAGACAATTGGCTTTTGGGGGGCGAAGGGTGGGAAATGTGTTATACAACCGCCATCTTTAGCATTACAGACTCTTCTGTTCAAAATGCTTTAAGTGGTTTGTCTCCTCACTCATAACGTCTCTGATATTACTCACCTTTGGATCGCTGTTGAATGGGCAATCTGAAGCCATGCCTTTGCAAGACCAAACAATAAATATATGTATTTTAAAAAATGACAAATTAATAATGAAAATAGTCATTCGTTGCTACTTAATGATCATCTGTTTGCCTCCTTTTCCACAAAAAATCCTTTAGTTCGCATAACCCCTCTTCCACGAGGAGGTCAAAGGTCAGTCACCTGTAGACAACAGCCTGGAGCTAGCACGATCTTCCTGAAGGACATTTTAGCAAATTGAGAGATTACTTAATTGGCTTGCTTAGTATACTGCACTGCTGCTGTCAATTCAGCACATTTACAGCTTATACCAAAAGAGCCCTAAACTTCACCACGGACCGTTAAGCCCTAACTGCACACGTTAGAGACAGTACTCACATTTTTAAGCTGTTCTTTGAGGCTCCATCGGACCCCTTCCTCTTCCTGAGTGGCGGCCCTCTGCATTGTTTAACTTGACCCGGGCTCACATGCGTAGAGGGCAAACAGCGAACTCACTGGCTGTGTTTACTGTAGGCTTCCACTTCAACAGAGGAAACAATGATAGCGTGGCACTCACAGTAATGTGCCTTTCAAGTCTCCAAGGCTACACTAGAAAATGAGCGGTCAACACACTAATCATCCTTTGTGTCTGAGCCTGTTTGAGTATGTAAAAGTCTGCATACTCTAGCTGCCTTCTTCAGATATATGTTTACAGTGAACCCTTGTAGACAAGCCGGCTACATACCTTGATAAACCAAATAATCTTAAAAAGGCACATACCTCTCATTACAGATTCATTTTATTGAATGAATTATAGGGGATATGAGTAGTTCACAAAGCTAAAAGCAAATCCCTGTTGTCTTCTTCGTCCTCTGTTTTGAAAGGGATGGCTTATTTATGATCTCCAGTCATGGCCTCCACAAGGCTATTCAAAGTTAATGATGTTTTCTGGGGATGCAATGGCCCCTGATCAGCCCATAAAAAGCAGATCAGGTATCAGCTAAACATGACCAATGCACATCAATACAGTTTCTTTGTCATTATCATAATAAAATGCAGCGTCTCTGCTATACGTTCCACTGACTCAAGTTTTAGCGCCACAGCAATTCCTGTTGCATAATGTTGTCTTATTTATCTCAATGAGATTAAATGTAGCATTGGAAAAATATCCTGAATTTGTATCGGAAGAGGAAATGTTGGCTCAGTGCATCCTTAATATTGTCATTTAAGTTTGCATTTGATATTTGTAAGAGTAAGAGTAAGAGTGATGCTTAGTGCAGACACAGATGGCTAAAAAAAAACGCTGCCTCTTTGCTACATACAACTCCTCTGGCCACCGGATGGCCTTGTTTACCCAGCATGCATCTGTCTGCTGGGTGAACACGGTCAGGATAACCCACTGAGTAAAAACATTCTGAGGTATCTCTGTCTCCGCTCAGCCCCAAGCCTTGATATGTGAATTCTTAATATATTCAAGGCAAATGTGACAGTTTAAAATGACGATTAATCAGTTAAAAAAAAAAAATCACAAATTTGATCTGTTTTCATTACACTTCATGGGCAGAGACAGCAGTGGATGTGGCACCTGTGGGGCCCCTGTGGCATTTGCCAGAATAACAGCGGCAGTCAAAAGTGGCATACCAACGACCACTCTCATTTTTAAGTGCTTAGAATTACTGAAAGATATAAGTACAACCTAATTCCACTTAAATGGAAAAAAAACAACATAACATTTATTTCGTTGGCTGATCTGTTTTCTTCAGCGGGAGGATTCTTGAAAGATGTGGGCACCTCTGGTAAACAAAAAGGTACACAAAGGATCCTTTGTGTGAAGTGCAATCAATTTAATGAATAAACAGGACTAAAATATCCCCATGTTTAGATCTTTAAAAAGTCCTCAATTGTATTATTATTATTTTTTTAATCTTAGTATTCCTCACATTTTAGACCAATATGAAGCTTGCCCGTATGGTTAAAATATCTACAATAACATGCAGTTATTGCCTATAAGCTGACATATATCAATATCAGATCCAAATATCAGCCCTAAAAAAAAAAAGATGAGTAAAATCTGATTAATCTACGCATGAGGAAATGAAGATGCTGAACTAAAAGTTTTGAAAATAGCAATTTGGCATGTGCCAACTTTTACAGCTGACCATTGCCAATTAAACTTGGGAATTTGTTTACATGGTTTTGTTTTGTTTTTGGTCGTAAATTGTACACATTTTATTGCCCTCTGAGACAAATATGTGATGCTGTCCATATGCCGAAAGGAGAAACGGGAGCTGTCAAAGCCCCAGCAATTCACAAACACCTATCCACACACCCCTCACCTTTCTGGGCCAGGTAGTTCATCTGATGCCTCCTGGTGTGCTTCTCCTGGAGCTCCTGGAGGAAGCTGGCCCCGGAGTTACTGCGGCCCAGGAAAGCATCTGATCCGGACGCCTCGGTGGAGCTGTCCCAGCTGTCCACATTCCTCCTGCTGCCTCCACTGTAGGTTTCATAAAGCTCCACCAAGAGACAGTCCACTATGGAAGTCCTCGGAGCTTTAAGACCGTTGACCTGGGACTCCGAGTCGCTGTCTCCGGTCTCGTCGGCCGTTTGGGCGGCAGCAACGGCGCCAGGCGGAGCACCGCGTTCGCTGGGGACCTCCTGCTGTCCCGGAGGTGATGATGTGTCATTTGATGACTCGGCAGAGCTCGTCCACTGCTGAAAGCCGGAGAAATCATCCTGGAGGGAGGCGGCAGAGTGGACAAACACGCCGCTCTCGTCTTCGGAGCACACGCCGCCGTCGCATATGTCAACTTCCAAAAGTTCTTTCCCGTTCAATTGCACCTCCGACGCCATTTCTTCTTAGGCGACAAAACTAGCTAAAATTAATGCTCTGCCGCTCCGATAGTTTTTCTATGTGTGGGCTGTCATTTTTTTTTTTTTTTTTTTTCACACAACATAGCAGAAGTTGGAAAGTTTTCCTTGCGCGTCTCGGAGAGCACAGACTTCCCGGATCACTCCATTCATCTCCAGAAAGGTGGAAACTCGTCTGACAGCTTTTAGTTTCCTTCTTGTGTTCCGGACTCGGTTTTTCCTGCCCCACCACCCCTCCCGCCCTCTTCCAGGATGGAACAATGGTCCAGCCCACTCCGCTGAACTTCTCAACGGCCGAACTTTTTTTTCCCGAAGTCGCGCGACAGGTGCTGCAGGTGCCTCGAGCTGCCGGGCTGACCAATCAGAGGGGAGCCGAAAACGTCTCGACCAATCCGCTTTCACCTCTGAGGGCGATGGCAGGCGGTAGCTGAGCGACGATCCCTTTGTAGTCGTTGATGTCAAATAAACACGGCAAAGAAAAAAAAAATATATATATATATATATGAAAATGAAACTTTACTGTGCTGGGTTAAATCTGTACAGCATCCTCGCATCTGGTTTCCCTCAATGCTCAAGCCTACTGGAGTCAAGTTGACCTACGGTAATATGAATTTTCCATTTAAAAAATAAAAATAAAAATGCTATCATTCAATACACTGTTTGTCTTTTACTGTACATGGTCCACGGCCTGAGCAGGTACTTGATTTTTTTTTTTAGCTCGATACTAATATTAATAGTCGAGAGGTTAAAACATAAAAATAGAGTTCGATATATCAACAGATAGTATTTGTTTTCTTCTCATAAGCACATTACCCAAACAAACTTTTCTGATAAGGATTCTTTGAATTGGTTTTTTTAAAGAATTGTGGCCATGATAAAACGTATGATTTAATTTTAAGAGTTGAAAAATAAACTCTGCTAGTAATCTCTAGTGGCATGTTTCTAAATTACTTCAAACATTTCATATATTCTACTGCAATTAGTTGTTGCTTTTACTAGCTAATACAATACATCTGCACTAAGCTAATATTAGCTCATATATCGGCCCGACTGATTTATCCATCATGCTTTTATAAAATTTGAAAATTGAGTTTGAATTATAATTTTTAATATTGTACAAAACCATAGGCATTTCTCAAATATTTAACAAAAACTTTGCTATTTATTGTGGGGTTTTTTATTTTTTTTTGAGAAAGCCCAATTTTAAATTAGTACCTACATTTTTACAAACTTATACATATACACATATATATATACATATACACATATATATACATATATATACATATATACACATATATATACATATACACATATATATATACATATATATACATATACACATATATATACATATACACATATATATACATATATATACATACATACATATACATATACATATATATACATACATACATATACATATACATACATACGCATACATATACATACATATACACATACATACATACATATATACATACATATACACATACACATACACATATATATATATTATAAACAGAAAAACAAAAATAAAACAATGCAGAAAAAAAGTTCAAATAAACAGCAATGGAAAAACAAAAGTAATATTCTTTATTAGACTTTAAATTAACAGTTACTTCTACACCTCAGTCATGCTGGGGGCGTCATCCCGTCTTCAAATCAGCTGATTCGGGCTTCCGTAGCCGACGAGCACGTGACCAGGAAAGGGGGAAGTGTTGTCTCAAACAGAAACAGGGCCGAGTCTGTGTCTTGTTTTTCCTGCGGTGCTGCCTGCCCAGTAACAACATTTCACGCCGTTCTAGGGCACAGGGCTGAGGGAAGAGACGGACAGACTTCAGCGGTTTATGAGTGAATTATGAAAATGGGCCCAAATCGCTCCTGTCGGCCGACGCTACTGAGTTGTCTCCTAATCTGCGTCACGCTGTGGAGCAACCTGAGCAGCGGGGTGTTGGCCAAATCATACCGGAGACCAAACATTGTTTTGATCCTCACTGACGACCTGGACATCGCTATCGGGGGTCTGGTCAGTGAATTTGATCAATTTAGGGCTTTTATTGCATGTTGTTTATTACTTAGCATCTTATTTAAGAGTCGTGACACTGTGTTTACACCTATTTTGTAGACATGTCATGGGGAAATGTTTTGATTACTACTTGGTCTTAATTTGACATTCAGTCCAGTTCGATTGAGCTGACCGCTCACATTCCTGGTTGGACACATCATTTAGGCATCTCACAGAGTCAGCATCCTTATCACCTGCTCCAATCTGCTCCCACAGTTTTTCCGGTACACACCCTCCCTCCTTCTGCAACCCCTGACCTACCCGAATGCCACTGAAAAAATGTGGCAATTTAAGGTGTATACAGACTGGTGGCTTGTACAGCTGTCACGACTTCTAAGGAATTTTCAAGTATTGAATATCTGCGCACAGTATTGACTATGTTCAGCTTCCAATCAAAAACCATTCAAAGTTATTTAAAAGAGGTGCAATAGATGAATTCTGTTTTAAATGCTTTACTTCCAATTACACTGATTAATAAATGTTACGCCATTTTTTTTCCCCCTAAAAGCATGAAATTCGTGCTTCTATACAGTATTCATCACAACACAGAGTTTAGTTATTTACAAAATAGTATTCTTTATATTCCTTTAAATGAGATGCCATCATGTTTCCACGTTAGGTAATGATGCAGCAGGCTCTCTTCATAAAGAACCAGCTTAGTCATGGAGGCAGTAAGACAGAGAAATGCAGCTTCATCCCTAAATCGTGTTTTTGTCTTTTCCTTCTAGAGTCCACTTAACAAGACGAAAAAACTCATTGGAGGTGCAGGCATATCATTCACAAATGCAGTAAGTATCTTCGCCCCTCACTGTCATCACTCACATTGTTTGAAAAAAATGTGTCTTAAAACAGCCATTTTCTGTCTCTGTTGTGCCCTGCTCCTTCATTCTGCTGACTTTTTTTTTTTTTTTTCCTCCTCCATCAGTTTGTTGCCAGCCCGCTGTGCTGCCCCAGTCGAGCCAGCATCCTCACGGGGAAATACCCCCACAACCACCACGTCATCAACAACACCTTAGAGGGAAACTGCAGCAGCAAAGCCTGGCAGAAGAGCGAGGAGGCCCAAACCTTCCCTGCCCTACTGAAGGCCTTCGCAGGCTACCAGACCTTCTTCGCTGGGAAATACCTCAACCAGGTGTGGGATGGTGGGACTCCATATTTGTATAATTGCAGCCTTTTCTCCTGTCTGCAGCCTGGTGTTTTTCTGTTGGGAGAATCGTTAAATGAGCAGAATATAGTGCATACACTTAATATTTTCTATAAATTTGAGTTGACTAATAAAGATCAATGTCCTCATTTGACTTTAGAACAGGGTTGGTCTCCTTTGTTCTCCTAGTACTTTTATTTTTAATTGGTGAACAAGGGAAACCAGCAGTTATCTGAAGAACGAAAGGAGCTAAAATCATTTTCCTGGGGATCAACTTATTATCATATTTATCATAATCTGTGTATATGTCATTAAATAATTTGTATTTGACTGTTTGACTGTGTGTTTCAGTATGGCCACTCAGAGGCTGGTGGAGTGGAGCATGTTCCTCCAGGCTGGACCTACTGGGTCGGACTGGTAAGACTCAAAGTTCACATATTTAACCTTTAAGCCACACATTTACTCTGAGGCTCCTTCCTGTCTGACACCAATCAATAGTTTTGGACTGAATGAACTGGTCCTGTCATTGAAAAACCCAAACCTCTTACTGATTCAAATCCAGCTCAGCTTGTTTCAAAACAATTATTTATTATTTAATATTTCTCTTCGCTATTGTACATCTGTGTTAATACAGTAAGTCACGAGTGGACAAACCAAAGACATTCCACTTGCATGAGGGTCAGATCGATATTTTTGGGCTGTTATTGTCTTTTACTGGTCTTTGTTGCAGAATTCATGCGTACTATACTGATTATTTGTGGGATATTTTTAACATTTCTTATCATCATTATACTGGATTTGAGTGGACAGATTTAGTATCCCACGATGGTCTAAATGTTAAGTCAGAGTCTTAGCCAACCTTTTAATTAATAAAATAAAAGTGGGGGAGAGATGAATCATTTTTTTGGGGGGGGGGGTATGAAAATGATCAAATCAAATAAAAATAAAAAAGTATCTCAGAATTCAGCAAAAAATGTCAGAACGAGCTTTTAAAGCTTTGTATTGTCTGAACAATTTTCTGCACATTGTACATATATTGTTTAATATTACATAAATGTGTGGGAAATTAAGTTGTTTTTTTTTTTTTTTTTTGGTAACTGCTTCAGAGCGGTGATCTGAGTCTAAGGTTATGTGGTCATATGGCTGGAAGCGCTCTGCAGAAGGAGCCTGACTAATAGAATGGCTAAAACTAGATTTTCTTGAATTTACAGCAAGTCTCTGACTGGTTTACGGAGGTCATGTGAAGAATATGACTGTGGTGCAGACTAGTTTATCTTTAGCATTTCTTACTGAGTAAACACAGGTCTCATGCCCTGACAGCTTATCATGACCGAGAGAGATTCCTGTAGGTTACGTGTTTTTTTTTTTTTGCAGAGTTGGTGTATTGAATGGGGTTTTTTACTTTACTGCTGGTAAAGCAATAAATCCTCCCAGCACCATATGATCCCTCTTTTACCTGTTTCAGCTTCACTATCTCTTTAAACAAACCTGATTTAGAGAGAGTGGACACTATGTCAAAACAGCTACCGTGTAGCATAGAGAGCACTGATTTGAAAGCCTACATCCTGGATTATGTGTCAGTTCATGTGACCGTGATCGATTTGAAATTTGCAACACTTTTGATCTGCTGAATTAATTTCAGAAAATGCATGAATCGAATGGCAGACACGCAGTGATAAGTAGACTGCTACTTGTTTGTATGGAAACAAGACTAGGTCAAAAACCTGGTATGCGGCTGGACCGCCCTTTATCTGTTTGCTTCTGTCCTGCTCTCTGTGCTCACAGAAACAGTATTTTAATGCAGCTGAATTCACATAAAGCTGTTCACTTTTACATGTTTTTCTGTTTCTGTTGTCAGACAACGGAACATTTATGAAACACTGACTGAAACGCAGCCCATTAAGACGACATGTTCACCAGCAGTCACTTCTAAGCCATTTCCCAAGCTGCTGCTCTGCCCTGCTAAAATCCTGATTTTATAAACTTGACGTCGTCTGAAAAAAATCACCACACACATAAGTTAGAGACAATTGATTTGCTGTGATTTTTCGGCTATACTTACCTGTCAAATGATTAATCAAAGTTAGAAACTCATTCACGTCTATATAAGTTGACATAGATAAGGTTTGTCTAAAAAAAAAAAAAAGCTAGGTGCTTTTGTGAAGAAAAGGGGTTTGAAAAGTTGGTAAATGTAGCAACAAAGATGCTAATTTGGCAACACTGCCTGTAAGCGCCACCCTGATGACGAAATAGAAACATTTTGCACCAATTCATTTACAGCCAATGGGAAAACTCCAACACTCGGCCGGCCGACCAATGGTGTAACTTCATCCCTCAGTCAGTCAGCCTCCTCTTTCATTTAGTGCAGGGCTTCATAATCATGTAGTAAGTAATGTAAACTTAACATGTTGTCAGAAAAAAAAAAAGTATTCTAAATTCAGGCCTTCTCATGTTTTAATTCATACCCTTTGATTAGAGTAAAACATCAGTAACAGTTACTTTGACCAAATCTTTGTCTTTATAAATTTTCTCAATTTTTTATTTATTGGTTATGAAGCTGTTGTAAGCTCATAGTTCACCAAAAACCTCACAGTTGTCACTGATTGGTTGGTTGATTGATTGATTGATTGGATGTGTTGCTGATCTGTAATGAACTATCATCTTTGACAACTACACAATGCTGATAAAATGCACTTTGTAACATTTGAGTATACACCCTGAAGTTTTAAAAGCGTACGTGGACGTATGAGAAAATACAGAAGTCCATGTACAGCACATGGTTTATATGACATATTGGAGAACCATCGTCTTCACTCTTCCACATCGTACCGTTAAATTAAACCCAACAAGTATGTGCTACTGTTTTCTTATATGCAAGCAATAAGTCTCTCCGTGCCCTGGGGGATCCTGTATAAATAAAAACCTTTTTATCTTCTGAGCAGTTTATGCTCAGAAGATAAGAGTATTTTATGGCATCATATAACACTGTCCTGTGTGTTTTCCAGGAGAAGAACTCTAAATACTACAACTACACACTGTCAGTGAATGGGAAGGCTCAGAAACATGGAGCAGACTACAGCAAAGACTACCTGACAGACGTACTGGTGAGAAACACTAGAAAGGACTACTCATAAATTACATTTAACTACCTCCAAACTGCAAATGATCATGTTCAGATTTCAGTATTGATGCAACGCTCTGTGTCCCCCCTCTCGCACTCTCTCTCTCTCTCTCGCTCTCTCTCTCTCAGGCCAACATGTCTCTCAACTTCCTGCAGTATAAATCCAGCTTCCAGCCGTTCTTCATGATGGTGTCCACGCCGGCCCCCCACTCCCCCTGGACAGCAGCCCCTCAGTACCAAGACAGCTTCAACACCACCAAGGCTCCCAGAGACCCCAACTTCAACGTCCATGGGAAGGTAGCACCTGTTGCATCAACCTTTTTAAAGTATTCCCTCTGAATCTTTTGAACAAGTATACAAAACAGGTGTTTCCGGTGCAGTGAGCCCTTTGCTTTGCGGAGCTCGTTCCTCAGGATGACTTTGGGAATATTTTTGTTCCTACTTTTCTTTCTTTCTTCAGGACAAACACTGGTTGATCAGACAGGCTAAAACCCCCATGGCCAACTCCTCCATTCAGTTTCTGGATGATGCCTTCAGGAAACGGTCAGTCTCTTCACCTTCTCACCTTCCTCTTTCTTTTCTCTCTCTTCCTCTGCTTTCTCTTTGGTCATCTTTTTCTTCATCATCGTCATCTCCTTCCTGTCATCCCTCTTCTCCCTTCTCCTACTTTTCATCTTTCTTACGATGCTTTTATTTGTTGATAGTCCAGAGTTTTACTTATTTTTCCTCAATTCCCTCAAGATATCTTAAAGCTTTTCTTGCCAAAACAAATCCATACTCTTCTCTGCTTGTAAACAAAGTAGTTTATGGCTAAATTAATTTGACCTTTTCATGAAGTATGATACCTGTTTACATGTTGTTTTGCAGCAGGTTGACACCAAAGTAGTAACCCCCCCCCCCACACACATTTTGACACTTGTTTAGTGAAAAATAAAGTGTCACTGCAGGTTTCTCGTTGTTCATCCTGACCTGTAGGTGGCGAACTCTGTTGTCAGTGGACGACCTGGTGGAGAAAATAGTGAAGAGGTTGGAGTTCAGAGGTGAACTGGACAACACCTACATCTTCTTCACCTCTGACAACGGGTACCACACTGGTATGTACATGCATGTGGGGACACACGGGCATTTTCATGTCGTGCTTCCAACATCTGTCTGCCACCTTTACCTCTACCGAGGAGAAGACTCTTTGCTCATGTTTCTCTAATTAGTTGTCAGGAAAATGTAAAACTTTAACAGATTTGAATTAAATTAAATTAAATTAAATTAAATTTAGAAAGGATTTAAACATTGTGAGACAGGGCATTTTTTGAAAAACACTTTAGCTTCTGCATGTGTACATATGTCTCATGAATATTAACACAGATCCAGATATAGAATTTAAAAAATCCAAAAAGTTTTCTGTTATTAAAGTAATACATTAAGAGGATTGTGCAGCCTTCATGGAGGTATGTGCTCTCTGGTTCTTTGTTTTCATCCTCTCACGCTTTTTCTTTTTTTTTTTAAATCCCGTTCAGGTCAGTTCTCTCTTCCTCTGGATAAGAGGCAGCTCTACGAGTTTGACATCAAGGTTCCTCTAATGGTTCGAGGACCAAATATCAAGCCCAACCAGACCAGCCAGGTACAAACAAACATGCTCCCACCTGTTGTACCTGCAAGCTTCGCACTGCACCTAATTATTGTAACTAAGATTAGACCACAAGATTGTATCTTTGATGTGCCAGTGAAATTAGAAAGTAGACTGTGATTCTCTGCTGGTGTATCTGTCAGTTATAGGCAGTCTGTGATGGGCTGAGAAGTATTTAAGTGATGGAACTGTATATATATCATGGACTGATGTATTTTAGAAAAGAGCTTATTCTTACATTTACTATTACGAAACTATTGCGACAATCAATGTTTTTAATAGCTTTTTAAACTGAACCGAGAAGCTGAAACGCAGAACAAAAACACGAGGACGGTGACGAGGTCAGCGACAGTTTATCTTGATCTCTTGTTGAGGCCTAGTCGACTAAGTATTGGCTTTATTTTTGATGAAGCTGAAATTATAAGTTGTATTCATAATTTTACTAAATCTATAAATAAGGGGGTTGTTGCCATATATCAGAGGCGCAAAATAACATGAAACTAACAGGACACCTGAGTCACTTGAGTTACTGTTCGGGAAATACACACTGATAATACATTTTACGTACATTTATGCAATTGACAAGATATTAGTTACACAAAAAGACCTAAGTCTGCCAAAATCCAAAATCCAGAGATAAAGGGAAGGAACTTTATATTAATGTGACCGAAAAAGGGAGCAACGCATCCTTTATAGAGAACATGTTTCTGTAGGTTTGTTTGTTTTTTCTTTACATGCATCAAGCCCTCCAGAGAGAGTCCATCCTTTCTGCTGTGTTGTTATTCTGCCCCGTCTCTCTGCCTCCCTGCAGTCTTTTGTTGACCTGAGCTAAACTGAATCCGTCATGTTGTCAGATGCTGGTGGCGAACGTCGACCTCGGTCCAACCATCCTGGACATCGCCGGCTACAACATCAGCAAGACGCAGATGGACGGCATGTCCTTCCTGCCCATCATGGTGAGATCGCTCAGCTAATTTTTCATTTTTAATTTATGACTAATACAAAACAGACAGTTCATCTACATAATTGAAGACCTAATGTCATCACAGGGACAGGGCGACGTAGTCGTGCTTGTAGCCCAAAATGTTCATTTAATTTATTCTGTGAAGGCTTAATAACGTAAAGCTGTCTATACAGTGATTGACGACTCTCTCCCTCACTCAGTCATAAACATAAACCCTTCATACTCCTGATTAGATGATTTTCAAACTGGAAAAACATGATATCAGAAATTTCTCCTCAGTCTCCACAAAAAAAAACAGTTTCTGATTAAACATGGGCAGAGAAATAGGTCGTACATTTGCAAAATCATACCTCACTTGGTGTAACGCCTGGTTTAAATAGCATTTCTCAAGGGCTGGGAGTTTTCAGAGGCAGTGAGTCATGTTGTTATCCAGATACTACACCTAGTTACGGCTTAGTACATGTGTTTTAAAGAGACCGTAACAAGAAAAAACACATTTTTCTTATAATAACTGTTTTAACTCATTTTCAGATGAGTTAAAACAGATTTTTATATCATTCCCTTGTTTTAAAATCCAATTTAACACCAGTTGAAATAACGAAAAATATTAATTGCCAGATTATTGATTATTTTATTTATTACATAAAATATGAAAATGATGAGCCCCACACTGAGTTTGCTGATCGGTGAGATGTGTATTGGTCTCAAGCAGTTCTCTGTAGACGCTGTTCAATCGCTTGTGTGTGTGTGTGTGTGTGTGTGTGTGTGTGTGTGTGTGTGTGTGTGTGTGTGTGTGTGTGTGTGTGTGTGTGTGTGTGTGTGTGTGTGTGTGTGTGTGTGTGTGTGTGTGTCACCAGGAGGGGAAGATGAACAGCAGCAGCTGGAGAACAGATATCCTGGTGGAGTATGAAGGGGAGGGAAGCAACATGTCCGACCCCGCCTGCCCTTTGCTGGGACCCGGAGTGTCGGTACGAAGGGACGGGGGGAGATTAAACTATAACTGTCATCTGTAGAGAGAGAGCAGAAAAAAAAACCACATAATTCACTTTCCCTCTTCTGTTTCTTTAGGAGTGTTTCCCAGACTGTGTGTGTGAGGACTCGTACAACAACACCTACGCCTGCGTGCGGACTGTCGCCCCTTCTGCCAACCTGCAGTACTGCGAGTTTGACGACAACCAGGTACTGGGGGAAAGACATTAAAACTGCTTCTGTTGGTGTTTACCTTCTGGCTCTTATTATTTGTTGTAACCTGGCAGTGTTAGGAATGCTTCAGTGTGCCGTTACTATTTGTCTAACTTGAAGCCACAGTGTGCGGGTTTAAAAAAGAAAAAACAAAAACAAAAACAAACTGTGCTTTTGTGCCATCTGATGGTGGTTTCAAGAATGACACTCTGACACAGACAGCAATGAATGCCCCTTTATCTGTGTTCGGTTCATCCGGGTCTACAGTTTGACAGCAGACAGTCTATGCGCATCCCCCTGCAGGTGTTTGTAGAAGTCTACAACGTGACAGCGGACCCCTACCAGTTGACCAACATCGCAGACAGCATCGGCCAGGACTTCCTGGAGAAGATGAACCACCGGCTGATGATGCTGCAGTCCTGCTCCGGGCAGTCATGTCGGACACCCGGCGTGTACAACCCAAGGTCTGTTTCGGTGCCGAAAAAGTCTGATTTAACTTTTAAGAGCAGCAGGTCTGACTTTTGCCCAAAAATCCCTCCCCCACACATCTGAAATGTGTTGGTTCCTGCTGCAGCGAGACAGTGATTAAGTGTAGGATAAAAAAAAATGAGTCTGCTGCACAGCAAAAAAAAAAAAAACTCAGCTCTGTCCACAGTACAAAAATATGCAGCAGAAAAAAGCTTAAATAAAAATCTTACTTTTAAGTTGAGTCAGAGCTAAATTTGTCTTAATTTTTGACTCTCGATTGATTGAGCCTGACCAGCGCTCGACGGCTCTATACTTCTGCGTGGAGAATTCCTCCTGCTGATTTAAACAGTTTACATGCAAACAAGGTCCACTTGTGATGAGCACAGTTAAGACAATCTTCAGGTTATAAACAGTGAGGAAAAAATACAGAGAAATTGCAAATGAGCTGTTAAATGGAAAAACCAGAAATGGCTAAGCTACAGCCAATCTAATTTACAATCACCCTTTTGTTTTATCCTAATCTGCTATACACACTTCTAAATTCCCAGATGTTTTTTTTTTTTAATAGCCAATTTTAACAAAAACTGAGCCAAACGGAAGCTTGGTTGACACTTATTTTAGAGGTCCATCATTTCAGAATAATTAACTATTGATTTCCAAGAAATATTCTTTGGTGCTAATTATAAAGAGAATAAAAAATTATCGTTGAAAGAAAAGCTCCATTTAAACCTAGGTAAATATTCATTAATTTTTTTCATTATTAGAAATTCTACATAAATATTTAATTATATGCCTAACTAGACGAATTTAACATTTTAGCATGTTCGTCTGACCTCCTGTGCACTGACTGACATACTGTCTATGACACATTATAAATTATTTAAGTTAATGGTGAAAGAACACAGTCTCTATGTTCCCTACAATTTGTGACAGATGTTCTTTCCAAGGAAACTCCTTTGAAATTATTATAAAATTATGGAACTGTGAAATAAAGTGTTAACCAAAAACTTTCATGCTAAAAAGACACAAACTCATGTTAAATCCACGTTAGAAAGTATTTGTTGGGCTTCTACAGAACTTAAAAAACAGTCTAATACACAAGCATGAATGAATCTGTCCTTTGTTTTCTCAGGTACAAATTCGACCCACGACAGATGTTTAGCAGCCACAGCTGGCGGCTCAGCAGACTCCGACAGACGATGAAGTAAGAAGAGCAGGCGAAAGACGAGGAGACGGAGGACGAGGGGCTGTATTGTATTTCGTATTCAGCCTTTCCTGCTGTTGTTGCCTTGTTTTCGGGCCTCCTGAGCCAGTCACTTTTGCAGATGGATGGACAAGGGATCAGGTGGGGTGGTAGGGAATAGGTGGGTTGCTGTGGAGACGAGAGGCCTCTCTGGGTGCAGCACCCACCTTTTAAAGCTTTCTGTTTGGGCTGCTGTTCAGTGAGTTTGTCGGTTCTCTCTGTTCAGAACATCGGTAACACATTATTTCAAATAAGGTCGTGTATTTTCCAGCTAAGTTCCTGGAGACTTTCCTCATGATATCCTAAAAATTAGCCGGTAATTTAGCTGTGAATCACAGTGACATTTCCCAGAAAATCCCGCACCATTTGTTACCGATTGGACGGGAAATGGGGAAGGTGTTAGTTGCTACAGTTATTCAGTGCCCAAGTTTACAAAAACAAGGAAATGATGTAGTAGGCAAGTGAAAAATAGTTTATAAACGGTGGTCAACAAGATGAACAAAAAGTCTTAATCAGATACAAAATGTGCCGGACAGAGTCCCTGGTCTGTGGAGATGATGTTTTTTAAGTTTTACAATATGGAGTGTGGTGTGTTTTTATTTGTTCAACATCATCACTTTGAAACACAAAACTAAAGCATTTCCAGTACAGCAGAAATACCAATATTAAACCAATATGCATCATAAACGACAATTCATTTAATATGTACTGGTTACCAAGCGCATCTATAATATGTGGAAGCTCAAAGCCATGAAGAATCTAAATTAAGAATTTGTTAGTTTCTCTAGAAAACTCTGATATTGACGTCTGTTTAACAATTTTTCATTTACTTATTACGTAGTTTCCTAAATCTTTTTCTTAAAAACTTGAAAATAATGAGCAGGTGCTTAATATCAGTGGCAACTAAACACTTTCTCCATTTCCCCTTATAATTACTACAAAATAGCACAGGACTTACTTGGAAATATCCCTCTGTCTTACAGCTAAATACAAGCTAATTTATAGGAAGTTCTGAGCAACGTTTCCAGTAAATTAGCTGGAAAATATGGGAACCATAGAATAAAAGGTCACCAAACACCGGCCAGTTAACAGAACATTTTCCATTTACTCGTCCAAGTACAGGGTGTCTGGTTGTGCTTGTTGGTGCATTCGCATGGTCCTCAAGAATTTGTCTGAAGGTGGAAATTTTAAGTTTATCACTAAAAAAAAAAAAAAAAAAAGGTGGCACTCAGATGGTTGAGAAAGTGATAAACCTGATAAATTTAAGCTATTAACATTTACAATGTCAAAAGATGGACAGTACTAACTTTTCAAGAGGTTATTTCCATTATCGATGAAGCAACAGTATTTCTTCAATGAATCATGTAGTCAAGAAACTATTAAATATAGTGACACGTGCTTCACAAGTTCCCACATTTTATTAACAGCGAAAAAACTCAAAGTTGGTAAATTTAAAAAATGAAAAAAAACTAAAGCAAATTATTGAATCTAAAAATCACATTTTATTTTTGGGGCATTTTTACTAAATAAATCAAAATCAGCAATTAATTAGCTGTTAATTAACTCTCCACTGAATGTTTTTGGCCTAATGAGCTCCTGGAAAACGACGTTCAGGGTTAACAGTAAATAAATACAGTACATTCAGTCGTCGTTATGTCTTCTATTTGTCTCTGACGATGTATGTAAATGATTTTAAACAGGCTAAGCGTAGTGATCGAGGACGTCAGCGGGGTTTACTTCATAACTTCCACCTGTACAAGCTGATGAGGACCAATCAAATGCAGCCAAAAAAAAACAAACAAACCAAAAAAAACCCTCTGTTAGACAGTGAAGGTATGGTCACATCGCCGTTCGGTTCAACTTAACTGCACGCAGCCCCCCAAAAATGACACGATAAATTCTCACCTGCGAGTCGCTAGGAGTTGGCTGGAGATCGCAGCCAAACAGGGAAACCCGCGTTTGAGATTCGTCTTGTGCGCAGGCTTCGATAGACGTGAATATTCATAGGATGCAAGAGTAATGTGATCGTACCTGGAAGTAAATGGGGGGGGGGGGGGGAGAGAACCAGGGTAGTGAACGGCAAGAAATGTCCTCATTGATTATATTTAAAAAAAAAAAAAAAAGGTGCCACCTACCGAAAATCAAACTTCATGAACAGGCAGTCCAACAGAAAACACGACGAGTGCCTAGAAAAGAGATGGAGACCAAGACCAGAAAAACCACCCCCCAGCCATTTCTTTCACAGTTAACTTTGTACTAGATGTAGAACGGAAATGTTCTTATACAGTGAAAGCAGGCAACCAGTCACACAATGGTGGCTTTAGAGGAAAGGTCAACTAACTCAATGCCAATTTGGACAAAATATTTTGGTAACACACCCTCAGAGAGACGGAGGAATCACATGAGCTCATAAACAGTAAATAAGTGGCAAAGAATGCGACACAACTGGTCACGACTGGTGCACACGAGTTAAGAGTCTTAGGAAGCAGTGGGAGGAAAAAAATATTTTTGTAAAAAGACACGTCATCAGGAGATGATTTCTAAGAGTCCTTAGTTCGCGGCGGGGCGTCAGTTTAAACCTCCATCCGAGTTTAATTTAGGAATCATCTAATGGAAGGGTTCTCTACTGACACGGCAGACAAGACTCAGATAAACACTCACAGGCATTTCAGGAGCGGCGTCGCCAATACCAGACGTACACACTTGTCATCTCAGTGCATCTGTCTAAACTGGGAGGAGTGTTAATGCTTCTTTTTCCATTCATGAAATTCAAATGAATAGTCATCACTTTCCACGCCGTCTCTTTCTTAACTGTTGTCGTCGTCGTCCTCCTCCTCCTCCTCCCTGTGCTTTAATTCATCAGTGTGCTCATGTTTCACATTTCATAGCGAGTTTATTTTAAAAAAGGCGCGACTGTCAGTTTCAAACGCACAGAAAAACGCAAACTTGTACGTTGGAGAAAATTTGACAACTTCAGTCAAGTATTTCGGTAACACTGTCTTGTTTGTAAGATTTCATGGAGCCGGTTTTGAAACACTTCATTGTTTCAGGGCACGGATTAACTAATGAGATGGAGGAGGCAGTCATTTTAGAAAAATATGACACTGTATATCTTGCCAAAAAAAAAAAAAAAATTTTTTTTAAAGTCAATTTTCAGGTCAGTTTTAGATCAGTAGTTATTTCTTTTTGTTTTGTTTTTAAGAATAATTTTTTTTTTTCATGCAACCTTCTCTTTTAAACTTTAAGGGAACTGATTTTTTTTCTTCTTCTTTGGATCATGTCTGATGTTTATGCCATAAACCACATTTAAACAAATTATTTCCTCAATGTTTTTATGGCTCTGGCTTGAAAAACAGAAATCTCCACTCCAGTGTTCCTTCTGCAGGGGTTTTTGATTTTTAAAGGCTGATATACTTTAAAAGTAAGTAGTAGTTTCACATATTTATATTTAACGGACAGACACGAGGGCGGCATCAGTCTCCTCGTAACTCTTAAGAAGGCGAATAAGCAAACTTCCCGAAGCTGCCTACAGCCGATATTTTTGCGTGGACATTAAAATGTTTTTAAAAACGCCATCAAATCAAATCGAAGCAGATCCTTCACATCCAACCAAAGACTTGATTTGGAGACTTTTTGAGGGAAATGTGACGTCCCGGCAAGGCGACGTTCAGAAAGTCTCTCTGTCCGGTTGCATCTGCATGACATTTGTTGTAAAAGACTGGTTTTATTTCGTGTGTGTGTGTGTGTGTTAATTTTGATTGTGAATTATTTTCTTACTGAACAGCAAGAGCGAGAGAAAACCTGCTGTTACCTGTGAATCCACGATCACCTGTTCCACTGCTGCCGTTGTTGTCATTCATGCAGCTCGTTCTTCCTCTGAAGTCGAGTTTGTCCCAAGTCGACTGAACTTAAAAACATTTCATGTGAGAACACTGAGATTAAAGTCCTGACACCACAGGACTCAACATAAACACTCTGTGATTATTTTTTTCCTCTTAAAAAATGATCACTTTGTTTCACTTCACTGATGCACTTTCTAATCTGTCAGAACTGTTTTTTTGTTTTTTTTTGTTTTGACACCTTTTTAGTTTTATTTTCAGAGAAGTTTTTGATGACGGTATTATGTATTTTTGGCTTGTGTATTTTGTCCAAATAAAGAAATTCTCAAGACGTCACAGACGAGACTTGTGTAGTTATTTCACCACCAACTTCCTAACTGATTTTAACTTTACTCTCTGATCTCTCCATGACAGTTTGAACCAGCAGAAAACATTTCAGACAATTTACTTAGTGTTTAGGAAAATTATGCTTTGTAAATATCTTCAATTTTACAAATATTAGGACCTGAAAGTCATTAAATTGTCAACATTACTCAAAAGTTCTTCCCAACTCTGTTGCAGAGGTTCCCAAGAACGCGTCGCACTTGCAGGTCGCTTTGCTTTCACACCCTGTCCAGCTCATCCCAAACCAGCTCCATGGGGTTTCGGGTCCGGAGACCGTGCTGGTCCTCCACCACGTGAAGCCACCGCCTGGTCCTTTGGGTCACTATCTTGCTGTAGCATGAAACCCCCCCCCCGACCGACCGACCAGTCTGTCTTCCTCTGTTAATTACCTCTTCCTCACCAGCACAGCATTGCCCTGATAATGCATCAGCGGGTGTAGTGACACAGTTCGTTGCAGCACCGCCTTTTTTTTTTTTTTTTTACAGACAGACGGTTTTGTAAGTGATCAACAAAAAAAGTAGGAATTGTTCACAATAACTTTCAAGGCGCAAATTTACTTCCGCTGCTGCAGTAAAGCTTTAAATTAACCAAGTTCTTCATCCCTGAAAAAACAACCTGTTCTCTCAGAAATTTACAGGATTTTCCAGTTTTTGGTCACCTAAACCTATTTATTTATTTATTTTAAAACTTTTGGCAGTTTACTGCTTACCTTTTCAACAACTTTAAAATTTTAGCGTAAGTTCCAGTAGTGTAATTTCTCATCGTTTTTTTTTGTTTTTTTTTTTAAAAAGTCTAAAATTAAAATTTCCAGTGTTAATTTAAAATTCCTCGGGGGACATCGGTTGATTTTTACAATTCCAGGCCGCATCTCAGCCGAGGGGGCAAAAGAAGACAAAACTGGGCCAATGGGTCTGAGGGAAATCACAAATCCGAGTCCATTTAAGCGCCCGAGCTATTAGCAGACCCTACGTGTATGCCAAGATCAAGGATGTCTGGGAAGAAAGTAGGTATCATTAAGTGTCCCTGTTGAAGCTCAAAGTTTTATTCCGGCTGAAAGGAGATTGATGGATTCAGCCAGTGTCTCTTCTGCTGCCTGCGTGCAGACGTCCAGTCCGAGAAAAAGCTTGTGAGCCAGTTGGGTGAGGTTACATTCATCACAGGTTTCTGCTAAATCTGCAAGTTCAGGACCCACTACTGAGAAATTGCAACTTCGTTGTTTGTGTCAATTAAAGGCCACAGTGTCCATCTACTATTTCAGAGTCGGTAGAAGTTCTTGGATTACTTTACACTCTCTTAACAGACCTATTTTCTGCAATTTAACAATAAAATGTACAGTATTTTGGGACACTTCGTGTCTTTTGTGCTAAAAAGTACATTCATTTTACTCTACAATGCACGGATGGAAGCTTTTTCTGTTCCCACAGGACGTTTGACTTTTCTAAGAATGTCTTTAGATATTCACAGTTGCTCAGTTCACCTCTCAGCTCATTAGTGGGTGGCAAGGTGACCTATAGAGACCGCAATACCCAGGTCTGATTAATACAAACATTCACATGTCGTTCCAGATGTGAACGTCGAATAAAAACCCTTAAAAATGTTAAATCCAGACGCGCCACAAAATTTCCTTGTAGCTGCTCGACGTGACAAGAACCTTGAACCGTCCAAAACTAAAAACGAATGAGCCTAGAAGATCCGCTTTCTGAGGTAGCCGTGGTCCCTCATCAGCCCTCCCAACCCTCCAGGACGGCCAGGAATGGCAGGTCGGTGCTGCCCAGGTAGGTCCTCCCGCGGTGCTGGAAGACGTCGCTGACGGCCCACGTCAGGCGGCCCTCGGGGTCGTGCAGCGCTCCCACCAGCTCGCCGTCCAGTCCCAGCTCCAGGACCAGAGCGTAGCGCGGCAGCAGGAGGTTGTACCAGCTCAGAGGAATCACCTGGAGACCCAGATGCGTCAAGATTTACATGGTGGCAGTTTGCAGATGTGGATGTCAGCCAGTGTCAACTGGTCGATTTTATACCGTATTTACTTCGGAGTTACACTGGTTATTTATGAAAAAACCTGAACCTCAATTACGCTTTAAAATTTTGGTGAAACACTTCATAGCTTATTAAAAGCATAAAAATTTTTAAATAAAAACCTGGTGCACTCGGATATTCTCTTATCACACTTCAATAAATGCGATATTAAAGTCCTTACACAAGTTGTATCAAACCTTCAGTAAAAAAAAAAAATTTTTTTTAGATTTGAAAAAAAATAGAATAAATAAACAATATTTCAACATATTTTGATTTAAAAATAAAAAAAACAAAGTTTTGAGAAAAAAAATAATTAAAAAAAAACAAAAAAACAGTAAGGCTCTATTCTAAAGGTTTCTGATTCCAATTTATTTCCAATATAATCTCCTAAGAAGAAGTTTCCTGGAAAGAACTATGTCATTTTGCACTAGTTATATAGGTTAAACAGAGAGGGATCAGTTGGTAAACTTCCAGTTATTTTCTAAATGCTATAAGCTCGGCACAACATGGAGACTTTTGTTCAGAGGACGGCAGGTGAGCTACACATGCAAAATGAGCAACGTGTCTACAAACGAACACGCCATTCATCATCAACGAAGTATAACGTTCCCGATAACACATGTAACGACAATTAAACAGTCGACTGGGGTTTAAAACGGAGCAGGAAGTCGATAATAAACGCAACACAACTGACTGAACTGACTAAAGTAACAGTCTCAGAGCTTTGTCGCTGTTTTCGTTTCATCATGAACTAAAAATCAATGTAAACAAGAGCCTTATAAAAATTTTTTTCAAAAAGTAAGGACCTACAACCTTTTTTTGTAAATAGTGAGTAAAGCTGTGGTAAGGTGCTTTACATCTTACTCAAAGTGAGGCGCCTTAAAAAACATGGTTTGTTGTCAGATCACACGTTTGCATCAGAATCTGGCAAAAACCATATTTAGAAAAAAAAAAAAAAAAGTCATTTTTTTGACGTAAGTTTAACAGTTTAACTACAGACATTGGTCTGTAGCACATTTCACGACGCTTTTCCAAAGTTCACCAAGAGATCACAGCTGTTCCCTCAAGTGTTTGTGTGTGTGTGTGTGTGTGTGTGTGCGTGCGTGCGCCCACGGGGGACAGAGCAGTGTATTCAGCCAAGATCTTGTGTTTTGATCTACCAAATCTCTGTGTGTTACCAAAAGGTCCTGCCCCTGTCCTGTCAGATTTCACACCATCGAGTCTCAACGCAGCCTGGAACAAAGCCTGTTTATTCTCCCCCTGACTGACGGACAAAATAATGGAGAATCACACAGCATTTCACAGGGAGCAAATGCATCATGGGAAAGTGGATTTGGTTATAAATACTGATTTAAAAAAACAAAACAAAACATAACAAAACAAAAAAATTCTCTGCGTGGCCTTAAAATGTTGTTTGAATATCAGCATTTGGAGTTTTTGAAGGCTCAAACATTTTCGGACTGAAACGGGGCCACAACTACAACTAAAGATTATTTTCATGATTGATTCATCTGCACTTTAATTTCTCGATTAATCCATATCCAATATTTATTTTATTTGACCATATTTGCACCACCTATTCAGTTTCCAATCACAACTATATAAAAAACTATATTTAACTTCACATCTGTACCTCAACACGTACAGTATTTTTACCCGTTTGCTAAGGTGCAACAGCTAAGCGTTTAGTTTAATTAATCTTTTTAGTTTAGCTTATTTTAGCTTAATTTAATTTAAGATATCTTAATTTGGTTTATTTATTTATTTTTTTTAGTTCAATTTAGCCTAATTTACGGTTTAACTTTTACTTTGGTTTAGCTTTTAGCTAAATTATTTTTTTAAATTTACCTTAGCGTACTTTAGTTCAACCTAGCTTATCTTTCGAGTTTAGTAAAGCTTATCTTATTTTAGTTTAACCTTTCTTAATTTGGTGTATGTTTTTATTCTTATTTAGCTTAGCTTGGCATAGTTTAGTTTAACTTAATTAGTCTGGTTTAGCTTTTAGCTTAATTCATCCTTTTGGCTCAGTTTAGCTTAAAGTAGCCTCTTGTTTTCTGGTCTGAAACCTTTTAACGGCCTGTATTTACCAAATTTAAATAATCCCAGAGTACCTTTTTAATTACTTTGGGGTACAGTTGCACTACCCACCACCATATAAGATGGACAAAACCGGAAGTTATGAAACAGTCAATTTAAAAAAAATAAAAAAAAAAAAAAAAGTGAGAAATAGCACTGACCTTGGCCAGGAAGCGCTTGACAGCCGGGTACGGGGCAATCATATCCAAGAACGGAGGCAAGAGCTTCCGGAACCGCGTCGTCGTTATGCCAACCAGGAATGTTCCGTGGTCGCTAAGGCGGATGTTGTCAGGGTAACCTATCATGTTGTCCAGGATGGTCTCCCTGGTGCCGGCCTTCGGGCCCTTCAGCCAGTATCTGCGCGTGGGGGTGGGAGTCGACTAAACATTTGTCCTCCGAGCAGCTGACGATTATCGAACCATGGAGAGTGTTGTGTGCGCGTTTGTACCTCAGTATGCGTCCGATGCTGGTTTCGGCCAACAGCAGGAAGCGTTCGTCAGGCGACAGGACGATGCCGTTGGGCATGTAGAGAGAGTCCAGCAGGACCCTCACGGTTCCTGTCTGAGGATCGTAGGAGAGGAGACGGCCCAGGCTGTTCAGCTCGATCACCTGAAACATCGAATAGTTCAGTTTCGTTTAGCTTAGCTTGGTGTTCCTTTTTTTTTCCTCCATGATAATCAAGCAAACTCCATTCACTGAGGAAGACAGTGAGGTGTGGTTGAAATGTCCAGAAAAAAACTGTAAGTGAACCACGAGTTAAGGCACTGAGTTAAAATATCTTTGTCAAACTACATTTTGTTAGATTAGTTTTAAATCTTAGCTTAGTTTAGCATAGCTTATTTTTGTTTATATTAGTTAGCTTATTTTACTTCAGCTTTTCAGTTTAGATTATCTTAATATCTTATCTTAACTGCTAGTTAAATTAAGCTTAGTTTAGTTTAGCTAAGTTTATCTTACTTTAGTATAGCTTAGCTTAGCTTAACTTAATGTCATGTTTGTTTTTAGTTATGTTTATCCTCATTAAGTCAAAGTTATCGTTAGTTTAGCTTTTCAGTTTAGTTTATCCTTTTAGTTTATCTTAATATCTTTAGTTTAGATTAGTTTATCTGAGCCTAGTTTAGTTAGCCTTACTTTAGTATACCTTCGATTAGCGTACTTTAGCTTTGTAGTTTAGTTTGGCTCATTACCTCCTCCAAGGAGGTTATGTTTTTGCCAGCGTCTGATTATTTGAAAGCAAGTTTACTGAAAGAGTACTGAACCGATCTGAACCAAACTTGGTGGAGGGATGGGGAAAAACCCATTAAATGGATCATTTACTATGAATTTGAATTTTTTTTTTTCCTCTCTGAGGTCTGGTGCGTGCGGTTTGACATTGGCCTTTGTGGTTCCATCATGCCGTGGGGCTGCTTTGCTGCATTTGGTACTGGAGGCATTGAACGTGGCAAAAGGAAAGATGAAATCAGAAGGTTACCGAGGCATTTTGGAAGGAAGTGTGCTACCCAGTGTCAGGAAACTAGGTTTGAGGCTAAGGTCTTGGGTCTGTCAGCAGGACAACGACCCAAAGCACACAGCCAGAGGCACAAAAGAACGGCTGAAAAGGAAAAGATGGACAGTTTTAAACTGGCCAGCAGTGAGTCCAGACCCGAATCCCATTGAAAACCTTTGGAGAGAGCTGAAATCTGCCGTTGCGAAAAGGGCTCCTGCGAACTCAAAGGAGCTTGAATACGTAGCAGTGGAAGAGCGGCAGAAACTACCAGCAGACAGGTGCTAGAAGCTTCTACATGGCTACAAGAAACGTTCAGAGGCTACGATTGTTGCCAAAGGTTCAGTAATTGTGTCTGGGGTATGTTTTGCATTTGTATTATTTCGCTTCAATGCAGGTTCTGTTTGTTAAATGTTTCTTTTGCTCAGTAACTTTGGACCTTTCATTAAAACATTATGATTATACAACGTTGGTTAATGTGCATTTATTTATGGAGATATTATAAAGTTAACAGGGATACTGGAAACCAGGTTTTTTCATTTAGCTGGTAGCTCAGATATCAGTTCTCCTGCCCAAAGCTTGGTGGGAACAGTCCGATTTTTTTTTGGAGCGCATGTAAACACCATCTCTCCTCGAGCCTCATCAGAAGTGCTCAGCAACCTGTTGGACTGAACGGACCCTCGGCATTCTCTTTTTTTGGCAAAACCGGCCAGATGGACGGGTAAAAAGAACAGTGTTCTCGTGTGTTTTTTTTTTTTTTTTTGGAGAGCTGCAGTTTCCCGGCAACACTGAAAAAAAAAAAAAAAAAACCTTAATGAATGCTGCTTGCATCAGCTTTCCTCTGCTTGGTTATCTATTTAAAAAGACCTGTTTTCTGGAAGATTCCTGCCATTTCCCTCACTTACCCTCTTCTCAGCTCTCTCAGATGATTTCTCAGTGCTTTTAAAGTTCAAATCTACATAATCTCCGAGACATGCAGGTGGACTGGCACCCCGAACTGATCCGTCTGCTTCCTTCACCTCACCTCCAGTTTGACGTGTCTGCGTCCCCAGCGGCTGGAAGAGTCGGTGAAATAAATGACCCCAGTTTGGGAAGAAATCTCCAGGCCGTTCAGAAAGGCAAAGGGGACGCCATCAGCACCTGAGGACAGAGAGGAGACGCGAAAGGGGAGAGAAGGGGCTCAGACGAGGATTTTCTTCGCAAATTATAAATCCACTGGGCTTTATTTGACATGCAAACCAGCACGAACACACACTATACCCTGTGAATTAGCCAGCAGGAGAGTCTTTTCTCCAGTTTTTGGGTCGACGCTGTGCAGCCCAAAGTAAGAGTCGGCAACAATCAGCTGACCGTGACGGTCCAGGCGAACACCGTGAGGACGACCACAGATAGGCTCATAGTCTGTACTGCTGCCTGCAGGCACAGAGACACAAAATACTTAGTGTGTTTTCAAATTACTCCCCCAAATGGCTAGATGATTTAAGATGAAATAAAAAAAAAAAAAAATTAAACTCAAGCGAGAAGAACTGTAAACACACTGTGCGGAGAGACAATGGATAATTCAGTGATTACAAAGGAAACAACTGAATCTTTCTTTTCAAAGTACCGAATTTCTAAAGCTTGTGATTTTCAGTTATTACCAGCTTTCATCCAAAAATATTCAGATTTTGAAAGGGTAGGTCTGTTTAAGTTCACTGTTCAAAGCAGTTTAAGGTTTGCTTCGAAACATGGCTCGAATAACACGCAATGAAGAGAAAGATATGAAGAAATATGAAGAAGGAAACACAAATAAGCTCCTGATTTACGCCGCTAATAGACCAGAGCCCCTCTTAGTAGTTGAGGAAATAGACGGTGAAACAACAGAATGGTTCTGGTGCCAAAACTCTAGTCAGCTGAATGTAAAAGCGTCATCACCCGGCCGCTATCGGGCCGTTCGGAAGAGCACTGAAGTGCAACTGGATGTGAGGGGAAGTGTCGGAGGAAAAGAGCAAGGATACGGAAGCGTCTGAATAAACACAGAAGAAGAAACCGAACCACATTCTGGTAGATTCTGTCCCATCTGTGTGACCAGGGCGAGGCCGCCGTCGGGGCCGATCCTCCACAGCTTCCCGTCCACTGTTCCTGTGTACACGTTACCTGAAAAGACACACAGGTTACATTTGCAGCTTCCTTACAACCTGCCGATGTCCGATTTCTGCGTTTCTTCTACGGTGAATTTTTGTTACTGTCACGGTGGAAAAAGCCCCAGAAATGGCATCTAGGGCATCACTGGACACTCACTGTGATAACCGGTATTATACAGTATAACTGTATCGCTAATGTATGGCAAAGGGAGTCACAAAGTAAAACTGGGAGGGAAAAGAAAAACCAACAACAACTGCAAAAAAAAAACCATTTCAGAATTCATAAATATGAATAACGTGAAATTGAGACCAGGTACCCGAGCAGATCAATTCAACATGTCACATGAGACGTACGGGGGGCAGCGAGGGACAAAATACCTTGCACAGAGCACAGGCAAAGGTAAGAAGTCGAAAAGCTGCAACGATTAACTGATGAGTCGTTGAACTGGCAACTATTTTGATAATCGATTAATCGATTAGTCCTTTTTCAAGCAAAAATTCAAATACATTCCCCGGTTAAAGCTTCATAAATGTGATGACTTGCTGCTTTTCTTTGTCATATCTGAGTATGAACTGAATGTTTTGGGCTTCTGGACTGTTGGTCGACCAAAAACAAGCTATTGAAATAGCGCTTAGGGAAATCATAGCCGCCACCTTTTACTTTCTTCTGACATTTCGTAGATATAATGATCAGATCAATCAATCAATGAAATAAAGAATCATCACCAGCTGCCCAGTTGAGATCACCCAACCCCTGACAAGTTAACTTCTACTCACCGTTCTCATCTGCAGTGAAGGATTCTGGTCCGTGTAGTTTACCAGCGAACAGCCTCCGACCCTTCTGCAGACGGGTGTTGACGGCCAGCGGTCCCTGGAGGGCTGGAGGAGGCCCCTTCAGTCTGCAAGGAACGAGTCTGGATTTAAACGAACGACTACCAACACCCGCAAACTATAGTTCAGCCATGTTTTGGGACCCGCTGATGGATCACTGAATGGGCCCACAGGAGACGGGCCCAGGAGTCAGGGGGGCCCCTGGGCCAGGGCCTCCGTATGAAGTGACTTGATGTTTTCTTGTCGCACTGTCGATCAAACGAACGACACAATATGGCACAATACGACCAAAAAGACACAAAATGAGTAAGAATAAAGGGCGCCTGTGACTCAGGTAGCAGAGCGGGGCCGTCCCCCGATCGCAGGGTTGGCGGTTCGATCCCGGACTCCTCCTGTCAGCGTGCCCAACAGAAAGGCAAAAGTGACCGCAGACCGACACAAAACGAGCTGATTCTCTTTCAGTCTGTGGCTCTTGGCCCTTATGTACAAGGGGTTTGGTCCTTTTCACGTCTGTGCCCGGGGGCCATTTTCATCTTTCATTTCTATATATGTGACCAACAGTCTGATGAGGGAGGGTGAGTCTTCAAATCGTGCCCATGCTGCGCGCCGGGGCTTTTGTTTGTACTCACTTTCTCGTACTTCCTATCGAAAACGTTTTGCCGTACGTTCAATGAGAAGGAAACTGTATAACACATCTGGCTTTTGCTGATCCACAAGCTGGCCATTTTAATGGAAGCGCGCATGGTAACTACTGGGAATCTGAGAGAGCAGCAGCTCCCGTGTGGCTTTTTCAGCTCAGCGAAGAGCCGCGACGCACGAGCTGATAAATCACCATTTCCTAGTTGATTTCTCTTTGTTTTGAGGCCGAAACAACATGAACACCTGTAAAAAAACATCAAATCATATTTGTAACGGCTAAAACTATTTTTGCTGAAACATTTCTCATTAACAACACGAAAAATTTATGAACCTTTTTCTATAAAACAGTTTCTCGATTCTCCGCCGTCAAAACGTTCCTTGCTCCCCCTGCAAATATAGAGAGATTGTACTGTGGCGTAGGTGGGACTTGTTCTAAATCGTCGCAGTCATTACAGTAGCTGATGCGATGCCAACCCAAGCGTGTGTGTGTGTGTGTTTGTGTTTTGTACTCACACGTGTGGTTTGGGGTCTATGGGAGAAGGCAGCAGGTAAACTCCAACGGCAGCGGCGAGCAGAGCCACAAATAATGATCTCCTACCCAACCTGACAGAGAGCATGGGGGAAAAAAACAAAACAAAACAAAACACACACACACACACACACACACACACACACACACACACACACACACAGACCGACTATTAGACACAAACTCACTTGAACACACAGAGCAACTCTAGTCCATTCACGGCTCGGGTACCATTCCTCTCGGTTGCCTTTTGGTGGGACCATCAATCTCACAGTGTAGTTGCCAGTACAGTTAATTGTTTTAAATGTATTTAAGTATTTAAAAAAAAAACAACTCATAAAACAATACAAAAATGTAATAAAAATTCCAATAAATGTGTTAAATATGCAGCGTGTGTCAAACTTTGTGGCCAGGGTGTAAACCGATATCCATCCGGGACCAAAAATCGTTCAAATATATAGAAGAAGATCAAATAATGTATTTAACATTTTTACAACCCAACAACATTTAAAACCCTTAATATAAATTCAGGATCCGTTAAATGATTCAATCTAAAACTGGACACTGAGAAGAATCAGAATCAGCAACGTTTACTTCTTTTTAGTTCTGATCAAAGATACTTATTTCATGCACCTTTGGCCTGAATCCAAAGGCAAACCGTGTGTTTGGTCTCACTGTCAGCAGTTACTAAAGTCAACAGTTGTCGTGTCACACATGCCGAAGTGAACTTTGAACTGGCACGAGATGCTTTCACGGGATCCGCCGGTTACACAAACCTGATCCCGTCCGGTTACACATCGGTGTTCAAGTAAGTAAAAAATAAGACTGCAGAGTGTATTCACTCACTGCATGTATGGGTGCGTTGGTTTGTTTGGGGTTTTTTTTCCCTCACTTTTAATTAAAAAAAAAAAAAAAAAAGGGAAATACTATGGAGACTGGTTCCTTGTTCCTCTCCTGTCAGAAAAGTAAAAGAAGGGGAGGTTAATCAGGCAAGATGTTCAGACATTTGCATTCGGGGGCAGTCGGACGGTCTGAGTGTGTGTGTGTGTGTGTGTGTGTGTGTGTGTGTGTGTGTGTGTGTGTGTGTGTGTGTGTGGGGTGGGGGGGTGACGTTGTTCACCCAGCTCCACAGGAAAGAGAGAAATCCCCGAGGCACCGACTGAGGAAATCATGGAACAGTCTGCACGGCTTTCAAAAAACCACTTTATTCCACTATATATTGAAAACAATAAAAAATAATAATAATAATAATAAAAATACAGACATCCAGGATCTCCATAGTCCTCTATCCACATTCCTCCTCGGTACTGAAGTGGATTTGTATGTTTGTGTGTGCTGGACACTCACTGTTTTTTTGAAAAAACTAAACAAAACAAACTAATTTCATTTCTATCTATCCATCCTTCTTTTCCCCCACTGTAATTTAAATGTCTTTTCCTCTAACTGCCCTGTAAGGGGCTTCAAACGTGGGAAAAGCAGACCCCCACCCCCGACCCCCCCCCGCTTCAGCCAGAGGTTCGTCGGGGCCACACGCTGCTTTCTCGGGCTGAAAAAACGACGCAGCGTTTACGACCAGCGTTCGTATTCACGGTACCTGGTCTTACGTGACTCATCTACAGGTTGTATAATGTGGGGGGGGGGTTTCACTGAATTGTAAAGCTCTCTCTCTCTCTATCTCTATTTGAAAGGGGCAAAAAAAACAAAACTAAAGCTCGACACATCTGATGTTGACAGGAGCCGGAGTTGTGCCGGTGCAGCGGGCGGTGAAGACGCTGCTGGCGGCGGTTTGGGGGGGGGACTGAGACCGTGTCCCCGGCACGTAAAACTGATTTTGACCGTTACGAGTTTAATCAGTCCAAGTGTCTCATGCAGATGCATCATTAAAAAAATAAATAAATACAAAGCGCTAAAGAGCGTTTGTTGCAGAAAAGCGTCAGAACTCCGGTAGGAGACGTGTCGGTTTTATGCGCCCTTGGGACCCGCATGTATCAGCGATGCTAACGCGTTTCTACGGGTCCACGGGCGGCGAAGCCGGTGACCGGAACGCGAGGGTCTGCTCGGGCGACCTGTCGACTTCTCCCACCGGGCACCGCCGCGCTCTCTGGAGCGGCCCAACAGGTAGCAGCAGCTGAACCGGCTCTCGCAGTTCGTTGTAATTTAAAATGAAGCGCTGCTTCTCGAGGCCGAAAGTCGGGCAAACTCCTACGGGTTCCCCGGAGGGTCCTGAGCGGATTTCCACGACGCGCCCGTTTTCACGACAAACAAAGAGGCGTTAAATTGGTAGATTTTTTGAACGCGGTTCGGCGACACATGAGGGGGGAACTTTCAAACTTCTGGCGACAAAACTTCTTCCAAACTTTTCAGCCAAAGCGGGGAAAAAAAAAAAAAAAACGGACGTTTTCATGTCGTGTGGAGTCGAGAACTGAAGTAAAGTGTCAGACTTACATTGTTGAGTTGTGCGTTCGGCGTCTCTTCCTCCTGCCGGATCACACACAGGTCTGATGAGCCATGAAGCGAGCGAGAGTTTTTTCTGTGTGTGTGTGTGTGTGTGTGTGTGTGTGCGCTCGTGCGTCCGCTCGTGTACGAGACGGAGCAGTGTGCGAAGCGCACGGGAGCACAGACGAACACATCCGACGTGGCCCTTCAAAATCAAAGCTCGGCCGAGGCGCGAGTCTTTCCCCGTCCACTCCCGCCTCCGGCCTTGTCGGGCTCTTGGGGTCAGTGCGGGCCAGAGGTCCGCGCTTCCCTTTGAACGCTTCCGTTTTAAGCGGCGGTGCTTCAACCTGACTGGCCGTCGTACCGTTGGCCTCAGGAGATTGGGAGTCAGTGTCATACTGTCGGGCTCGGGGTCAAAGATTGGCTCGCCGGTCCCCCCTTGCTGACCTTTCTGACCCACGGCGTTTCACGCTTCGTACTTTCTACTCCAAATTCACAGAAAGTACAGTGCGCGGAAAAAAAACAAAAACCAGTTCCCGACTGGGAAAATTCACGCGTAGGCCCCCCTCCAGTCGGAACAGCGACTCGGAAAGTCGGGCGAAAATTTTTGGTACGCGGCTTTGCCGAGTTGCTGACGTCAGGTACGCGGGAACGTGGCGGACGAAAAGACGTTGAAGACCTTGCGATGAATGTGCGCAAATTCAGGCGATGCGTATCAATTTTTCTTCCGCTAACATTCAATTCGTAATAAGGTTTTCGGTTGTAACCCGCTAAGCTGCTGTCCACGCAGAGGGAGCTAGGTTAGCTAGCAAAGTTTTTTTATTAGCAGTAACCCTGATAAGAAAGCATCTGTCCCCATGGAAGGATTACTGAATGGGCCTACCGGGCAGAGGTGCCGGGGGCCCAAGGGGTCGGAGCCCAGAGCCTTTGTTTTGACGTGAACGTTAACATTTTTTCTTGTAAACTCAATCAAATGGATCACAAAGGGGGAAGCAAAACAACTGCAAAGAGTCACAAAACGGCCACAAGGAGACAAGAAAACGAGCAAGCAATAGATGCCAAATCACCACAATGAGACTCAAAAACGACTACACAGGGGATGCAAAGGGGCTAAAAAGAAACGCAAACATGACCACGGAGGGATGCGAAACGAGCGTGACTAGACACGAGACGACCACAGAGACGCAAAACAACTGGAAAGAGACACAAAACCAGCACAGAGGGATGCAGAGCAACCACGATGAGACACAAAACGACCACAAAGAAGGTGGGAGTGGGGGGGTCCTCGCTGTTATGTTGGGGGGGGGTTTACAAGTCTGTGACCAGGGGCCAATTGTCTCTTAACTTCTGTCTCCACGTCTGTCTCAAATACCCCTACGGCCTCGTCAACAGCCATGTGGGGACGTCACTGTGAGCTTTTATTTTGAAGGCAGGATCGTCTTTCACCCTGGGTTGTTTTTTAAACCTAAACTCCTGCAGCTTTACAGGTGAAGGAGTTTTTGTGTGTGTGTGTGTGTGTGTGTGTGTGTGTGTGTGTGTGTGTGTGTGTGTGTGTGTGTGTGAGGGAGAGACAGCAGAAGGGTTTGGGCCCCCCCCTCACTTCTTGTCTGGGAGGTTGGGTTGGGGTGAAACAGAGGACAAGAGGAGGAGCTTCTCTATCTGGTCCAGATGACAACACTGCCCTGACAGTGACAACACAACAACACAACACGTAAAAGCACAACAACAACACAACGGCCTTATGGCAGAAAGGTGAGTCTCAAGGGCTTTTTAAAGCAGTTAGCTTAGCTTAGCATGAAGACCGGGAACAGCTAGCCGGGTTCTGTGTGAAGGTTCGTGGGTGTTCTGCGTAGTTTCGGACACATTTTCCTAAAAATAAGAGTTTTGATTTGATGAACAAGAAACCGGAGGGAACTGTTTACTCGGTGTACAGTCTGTAAATCCACATTTGGATCTTTTAATGCAGAAAGATGTATTTGTTGTTTTGGAAACTCCAGTTAAACATCAGGCTGCAACTAAAGATTACTTTCATCATCGATCAGTCCGCCTATTTGTTTGTTCAATAATCTATGACTTGTTTGGGCAATAAAACGTCAGAAAAGAGTGGGGGAAAAAATAAATAAATAAATAATCAGCGTCACAATCGCCAATTTTTGCACGTTTTGTTTGTCAAAATAGTACAAAGTCCGAGGGTATTAGATTTATGATCATATATCGAAGACAAAAATAGCGAATCCACACATTTTAGAAACTGTAACTTGTCTATTTTTTTTTTTTTTTTTGCATTTTTGCTTAAAAAATTACTTAAACAACGAACCCTTAAATGCACAAGTGGATTTTCAAACGTTCTCACAGACCCCCCCCCCCCCGGGGCCCTTTTGTAGACAAGAACATTAGGAAAACTATTCTTTTTTTGTCATTTTTCACATTTTAAATACCGGAATATTTTTAAAGACAAGTAGCATGAGGAATACCAGGGAGCTGAAGGCTTAAATGAAAAAAAATAAATGAATGAATTACACAGGGTGTAATACTGAGGCTGAGGACCCACGGTGTGGTTTAAGGGGTTAATGAAAGTAGTGGCTGATTCATTCTCTTTCGATCAAGTAATAAATTAATATGAATAATGTTTTAGCTCTTGTATAATATATTTTTTTTAAAAACAAAAAAACAAAAAGTGATAAAGAAGAATGATCTCATGTAGAGTGTCTTAATTCAACCTCAGAGGGTGTTGAAGGATGAGAAGCCCGAGGGGAAGTTTCATGACAAAACAAAATCAGAGGAAAACAAAAGAACAGTTGCAAACAGATCCATGAAAACACTCCAACACACAAACCTTTTTTTTTTTTTTGCTTTAATTTCACCTTTAATAAATGCAGCCCGCCTCGTTGGGAGGAGAAGGCCACATTTGATTCCAAGAGAAACCGAGAGATATCTACAAAAATAAAACCCGCCTCGGTCGACTGTTCGCCCGCCGAGACAACTTCCGTCCCTCCCGCAGGTTTGTGTCTGCGCCTGCCGTCAAACGTTTCAGAAAGGCACCGCGGAGGCCACGGGTCGGGACGTTTCACACCGAGCGCAAAGGCCAAAAATTCAACTAAAATCTGTCAAACAAATATATCTTCTATCGACTTTAATCTTGAGCAGACAGATTATCGAACTGAAATAAGAGGATTTATCACCATAAACTCCCTCTGTGCTCACATAGGAGCTTCTTTTCATTCTCTCTTTGATTCCAAAGACGACAACAGTTTTAGGTTTTCTGCGGCTCAGGTATGAAATTAAAACCCGTGACCGTTTTTTTTTTTTTTTTTTTTTTTCCCCTCAAGTGTAGAACAAAAGGAGTGAACTTCGTGTTTTCAGACGCTCACAGGGAACGCATCATGTGAGACAGACCCGATGCGGCCACCGTGTTTATCTCTAGTCCCCCATACAGCAAAAACAGTATCATTGGAAAATTAGATAAAATGGCAGATGAGCTACACACAGAGCTTTGGCATTTGACGTTATGGTTTTGAGTCACAGATGGCACAAAACTGAAGAGAACTGATCTCGAGAAGCTAAAAGCTGATCAGAAATTCAACCCGATTAAAAGTAAATTTTGTGGGACGTGCCGAGAAAAACAATCTCAGCACGGGGTCCATTTAGTAGCTGTTCTGGAGCTTTTCCACGATCAATTTCCATGATCATCTCCCAGTCACATGCGAGTAGCTGAAACTGGAGCGTGTTTGGCGTTTTTTTTTTTGGGAATAGACTGGCATTATATGCGACATCACATTTGGAGTGAAGTCAGACACACACACAAAAAAAAAAAGACAATCTGAATCTGAATGATTTGAATTTTTTTTGTCAAAATGAAAGCTCAAGCTCAAGATTCGGCCGATCGTTTGCGTGCTCTCTGACTCCAAACTACAGCTGAATGGCCTCAAGACCAGATCTCTGAATACATAACAGGTATCAACATATCAGCTCTTCACACTTTAAACACAACTGGCCCAAAAGCTCCATAATAGATACATTGGCCGACAAGCCTAATTTATATTAGTGGCAGATCTGAAAGCATTTGAAAAATAGCATTTGTTTTCACTGACCTCGTCACCCAAAAAACTACTTTCCAAATGGCGTCTCGGCTGCCGCTTTGTACACGATAATGCAAGCTTTAATGTCGAACAGCCCAGTAGTGTGATACAGTAAGCATGTGCAAAGAGACAAACGGGGGCACATGGGAGAGTCGAGATCCAGCCAAACGTTTCACAGTCTACGGCTGTAACACAGAGCAAATCCTACGGAAGCTTGCTGAGACATAAAAATGAAATGAGCTTCAAATAGGAACAAAAACCAGCTTCTGTCACACTGTACTTCCATTTGTTAAAACAGTAAAAACATATAGTCATGGGTAAAGCTTAACAACATCTCGTGTTATCGGATGTTACGATAGAGTGTGATGGCGGTGGTTTGCGGATTAAGCGGGAGAAACAAAAATTTAAATTCATTCTAAAATTCAAAAACCCGTCTTCCCTGAATTCAAAGTTAAAGTGCCCCAAAAAAAAAAAAAAAAAAAAATTGATACGACTAGTCGGGTCTGATGTGTTTAAACAGCTAAAGTTGTTTATAAGATACACAAACAACAACAACATGGCTTTAAGATTCATTAACTGTTTCCATGCAGACTTTTGTATCACTTTATATTATATTATATTATATTATATGGAGGCAAAAAAAAGAGGCCAAAAATTTGTTTGAATTTTATCTTTGAAATCTTAAATAATATCCAATTCTTCATTTCAAGTTTTTCAAATTCTTGGCAGCCCAAATTAAGTTTTTCCATCTATTGTTTTCTAGCTCAGAAAATGACCAATTAAATCTGATTAACTTGAATGCAGTGTTTTTAAAACAGTTATTTGTATACTTGAATTTTCTGTCTGAATTTGTGAACCCTAAAAAAAAAACAAAAAAAAAAAAAAAAAAATTTATCTAAAATTAAAGGTTTTACAAATGAACATTTTTAAAAAACAAATGATTAAAAAAAATTGAAGCACGGTTGAGGCCGAGATATCCTGACTTTTAGTCCTTTGTGTGAGTCAAACTCCAAAAAAAAAAACACACCGGATCCTACATTTCCCATAATGCAACTCAACAAACTCCCTATTAAACCCTCCCTGGCGCTTAAATGCGCGGTTCCACCTTTAAATGTCACAATTAGGTATTCAGTTGGTTTTAAGAGTCAAATCTTTCTGGCCTTTTTTTTGCCTCCATAGCATTTAACCCAGTGTTTGATAGTAGAATAAACCAGGGTTAAAACCCCTTTAAATAAAACTCTAAACTATATATGTTTTTCCCTCCGGTGGGAAGAAGCCTCTAATATAATTTTTGCTCCAGGCAACATCACAAAAATATCTTTGGTTATGTCCACAAAAAAAAAAAAAAAATCTAAATAAAATCTGTAAGATCATTAGTACGTTTGACACAGAAATGAGAAAATAGTTGCAGTGTTTGTCCACTGGACGGCGGTGTTGTACAACAGTCTTCTACAGAAACGCAGCCGAGGCGCCGTCAGCTTGACATCATTCAGTGCCCGGCGGCTCAAACAATGAAGCATTTTTTACATCAGTTTTGATTAAATTGAGATCATTCAAACTGTTTGATTTGTGGCTTTGTTTGACCAAATGATTGTCTTTGTGATTTATCTTTGCTTGTTTGTCTGTTGTTTCCTCAAATACCAGAATAACTGCTGATTCAAAAGATTTTTTTTTGTTTGTTTTTTAAAAAAAAAGCAAAAAAGCAAAATAGATTTTTTTCTACAAAACTACATTGAAAACAAGCCTCTTTGGTCTCCAAGCCATGGAAGATAAATTACATATACCAAAGAAGACAATGCATATATATATTTAAGGCAGCTGTTTACTTGCATCACCATCGAAAGGCCTTTGTGACCCTTAAAAGGAGCCATACATGAACCCAAACTGCACAAAAAAGGCCTTAACTTTTGAACTTCTGTACCTTCTTTCTGCACTTGCTGATGCATATTTATCTTAAATCTTATCCTCCTTTCTGTCCCACTGTCTACCTTCCTTTCCTTGTTTTCCTATGTAATATTTTTCCCTTTTATCCACCAGAAAAAAAAAAAAAAAAAGCTGAGATCCCGGGGTTGACGAGGAGGTCAAGGCTTGCACGTTTTAACTTGAGATAAGAGCAAAAAAAAAAAAAAAAAAACACAAGCGTTTTAAATGAAAGAGAACGGGACAATGCAGCCATTTTTCCTCCCCTGTCCTCTGCAGCTATCTGCACTTACAGACCCTTTTTTCTCTCAGCAGCGGATTATAGGAGCTTTCATAAATGCAAAGAATGAACAAGCAGTTAATCACGGCGACTTGTGGTTCGAGGAAAATCCTGTCATTGTCCTCAAGGTTCCAGTTGCATCGCTTTTATGACAATCTTTCCCATCTACTGGCTCCACTGGCCACTTCTGAAACAAAACCTAGCCTCTTCTGCTTTTTCTATCTTGCTTCTTCTGTCTAATGTCTGTTTTCTACTTCCTCTATTCCGCTCAGTCAACTTCCAGAAACCGGTCACTTATCACTCCTCCCTCCCACTGACCATGCAGTGTCAGAGGTCAGGGGGTCGCATCTATCCAAAATCGCGTCAGCTCTGCTCGGATCGTGCTTCATCAAACTCTGCCGGTGGCGTGGAAAATGCAAACAAAGGCTTTAAATGCCACCAGTTCGTCATTATCATCATCCTCACCCTCGCCTTCACTCCGCGTAACAAACGGTCAACACTTTTAACAGACTGCAACCAAAACTTAACTACGCCATGTGCTCACGAGTTCCTATCTGAGACTCTATTGTTTTATTCTCTCTATTTAAACCTTTCCTCTCTGATTACGTGTCAGTAACCACAGTCGCGGGGTTCGTGCGTCTGCCTTCAGTCACATTAAACCTGAAATTTACTTCCGTCCATTTCTCTAAACCGTCATCTGCAACAGTCAGTTTCAGGCCAACTGTGTGTCGAATCTGAGGTGTGCCAAAAATAATACCAATGGAAGATTTAAAAAAAAAAAAAAAAAAAAAAAAACAATTTAATTTAAATTGCAATAAAATAATGCATTAAAAACAAAACGTAAAATGTAAATAAAATTAAGATATTTTCTTCTAAGTTATTTTAAATTTTAGTCTATATCATATGTAAAAGGAGATAAAAGCAGGAAAATAATGGAAATAAAAGTTAAGGGATTTACTTCATTTTGCTGCTTATTTGTTTCAAAGATATAGCATATATATATATATATATATATCATTTAATCATCTATGTTTAAATGCTAATTAAATTGATCAATTTATAATGCATCTTTTTATGTATAGCCCCTACTCTGTTATTTTATTGTTTATTTTGCCATCTTTCTGTTTATACTAAAAGCAACACGAATAAAGTTAAAACAAGATCAAAACAAATATATCAGTTTAAACTATAATAAAAAAACAAAAAGCGACTTTAATTTTTCCTTTGGCACACTCGAGACTCCACACTTCCATGCAAGCTACTTGTTCCTTCCTGGATTCAGAAATATTTCTCAACTCTTGGGGTAATTCAGCAAAACTTGTCCACGATGAAGACTTCTGTACTTCCGGGCTAGTCTCTAATTCTTCTGGTATTCCTGTCATGTAAATACAGATAAAGATTCTGGGCCTGTTTGTGATTTTAAACTGATAAACCTTATATCCAGTGGTATCTGATGCTCGTGTTGTTTGGGTGTTTACATCTAGTAGACGTCTGGATGAACTATTCTCCGTGTCTGTGTCAGCAATCAAACTGTCCCCCTGCCTCTGTAGACTAAACTAAAATAAGACTTTGTTTTAAAAAGAAAAAAAATAAAATAAAATACAAAGCTTCACCCATATAAATTAAGAAAAAAATATGTACAGACCTTAAAAACAAACAAATTAAATAAAACTCTATCTCAACATATGGCCTTGAGTCTTTCACAAATTCAAAGGATATAAACTGGGGGACACAAAGAGGAATCAGATAAACTGCATAAATTATGTCACAGCAGGACAGAGTGAGAGGAGGAGAAGAAGAAGAAGAAGAAGAAGAGAGGAAGAGGAGAGGGATGGACGGAGAGAGGGAGACAGGATGGATGAATATGGCACAAGTAAGGGAATCTTTGGTGTTTGCAGGCAAGACAGAGCAGAGCAGGCAGCAGTTTGAAGTCTGGATCAAACTCCAGCGACGTCCATCTGAGTTTTGTCCGTTCATTCCTTTATTCGCTTGTCCTTCACTTGCCGTCTCTCAGTTTTTTATCTGTCCTCTTCTGTCCTCATCTTTTATCATCCCTCTTTCTGTCTGTATCATCCATTCTTCCAGGCGCTGGATCCTCTCCTCATCGTTCTGCGTTCACGTCCCTCTCTCCGTCAAAAATTCACTCCATTTTTCTCCTCTGGAGGAGGAAAAAAAAAAAAAATCCCCTCCTCCGTCCCTGTAGGGGGCAGTAGTCCTGTTTTGTGGGGGTTAAATCCTCTAAGAAGGCCCTTGGACCTCCCTCAGTGCCTCCTGCAGTCTCTGGCGGTAGGTCTCGTAGCGGCGAATTACCGCCTCCTTCTGCTCCTCCTCCTCCTTGTCGAGGATCCGCAGGAAGTTACGCAGCTCGGGGATGGAGAAGGCGTCCCACTGAGCAGAAAAGCAAACAAGGAAACTTGATTCATTTATCACTTTTGAGGTTTTTTTTGCTTGTTTGTTTGTTTCTTCCACTTCTTTACACTTATATTTCTTTAAAAAGCCCCTTTTCTAATCTTGTTCTTTCACTTTGGGTTTCAATAGGTTTTATCTTTTCTGTTTGATTATTTCGCCCCTTCTTTAGCTTAATTTTATCATTTATTTTATCGTTGGGTCTTTTATCCGTTCTCTGTGTTTTTAGTGGTGTGATTCTACTTCATTTTATTGTGCTGAACTGTTACACCTGAATTTTCCAATTTTCCAAAAGGAGAAGGAGAAATGAGTGGAGGAACAAAGGAGGCAGGGGGAGGAAGATGAGTTGGGGGAAGAAGAAGTAAAGATTTTTTAGTGTTTCAATGGAAAACAAAAAAAAATGCCTCGTAGACCAACTCAAAAGGAATGAGTAAAGTGAAAAAAGGAAGTAGAATCACAGTCAAGAGCTGTCAGATTCAGGCCCATTTTATAGTCAACCAAGGAGGGTGAAGAGGAGGAGAAAGCAGAAGAAGGGAATGAGAGGAAGAGGAGGGGAACAAAGAAGTAAAAGTAGGAGGAAGATTGAAAAAGATGAAGGAGGAGAGGGGTAGGAAGAATTCTGAAGAGAGATGGGTGAAGAGAAGAGGGAGGAGGAAGGGAAGGAGGGGAATCCAGAGAGCAAGGAGGAGGAGGAGAAAAAAGAAGGATGAAAATGAGGAAAAAGACAAAGTGAAAAGGAGGAAGAGAAGGAGGAACGGGAGACGAGGAGGTGACGGGAAGAATAGTAAAGCAGGTACGGAGGAAGATGGGTGGAAGGGAAGGATGAAGAGGAAGAGGACTAGGTGGAGGAGAGGAGGTGGAAGTGGTCTGGGGAAGATTATCTGAAAAAGGAAGAGAAGAAAGAGTGGAAGGTGGATCAGAGGAAGAGCAGGAGGAAGAGGATAACGAGAGGAGGGGACAGAGGAAAAATGAGGAGAAAAGTTAAAAAGTTAAGTAAGGGAAGGGTAGAAAAAGGAAGAGAGGAAGCAGTGAAGGAGGAGGAGGTGAAGAAAGAAGAGTGGCAGCATTGGGGGAGATGAGTAGTGGAAGAAAGGGAAGAGATACAGAAGGATAAAGGAAAAAGGAAGACGAGGGAAGAGAAAAAGGGGGAAGGAGAAGAGGAAGAGGAGGATTACGTGAAGAAATGAGGCATGAATGAGTGAAAATGCAAAGCCAACTGTAAACGTTACGGAGAGAAAGAGGTGGAGAGGTGTAGAGTTACCATGACTTCTCCCGTCTGCTGTTCTCTCAGGACGAAGCTGAGCGTGTCGGCGTTGGGTCCCGCCACCAGACGAAGAAACAACGGCTGCTCGCCATCCGCCAGCTTACACACGTACACTGCGACACACACACACACACGTTAATCTAGACCGCACAGTATGTGCTTCCATCAAACCACATGCATGCAGGCAGTACTGCGGTCGCTGCAATTAAATTTGCAGCGTGTGTGTGTGTGTGTGTGTGTTAGAGTGTGTGTGTGTGTGTGTACATATACATATAAACAGGCATGGCAGAGGATGAAAGGATGGGTGCGGCACATTAACAAACAGTAATTTACAAAAAACAGTGAGAGTGAATGAGAAAGAGATGGTGTTACAATGAGCAGAGCATCACAGACCAACAATACTCAACTTTTAAGGTTAATACTGATACTGATAATTAATTTTAAAAAAATAAGCTTCTATTATTGGGCAATATTACAGAATTTTTGTTTTTTTTTGAGTTTGCTGGTGTTTTGTCTATTTGCACGTGTTTTCTTAAGCTGCAGTGCGATGAGCACTCTGGGCTCCTGTAGGTGTAGATCTTCTCATCAGACTTTAGCAGAAAAAAAAAAAAAACGTTGAACTACTTCTTCGAGGGACCGAGGCCCCTGTTCCTGGCCGCCGTAATCGCCGACCGGTCTCGGAACAAACCTATTGTATTTCGTCTTCTCCGTTTCCGTCGGGCGGGCGAACGGCCTCAGCTGGAGCCGCTCCGTTTCACCCTGAAACTGGAGGCCACAGACGTTTCTGCATTTCAGGACACTTTATATTTCTGATGGAATGGCAGCGACGGGGCTCCGCCATCTTCTCGTCGCGGACTGTATTGTCTTTAGAAGTTTATATGTGGCCTGTTGTTAGACGTGTCTAGACAGTTTTTTTTTTTTTTTTTTAACGAGGCAGGCTTCCTCACTGTACATCTCCAGTAATGAGCGAAAACAAGGCCGGGAGCTTAGATGACAGCAGCTTTTGAAGGGGGGAGGGGGCAAACAAAAAACAAAAAAAAATGTTCAAAGCTCTATAAAAGTTTGGGGGGGCGTGATCACAGACTTCAAACGAGATATAAAAACAAGTCACACAAATTTAATAAATACACAAGTGACTTTGGGTCTTGTTTTATAGTTTAAATTCATGTATGAGGCTATAAACTCAGTCTTTTCCTTACTTGGAGACGCTAATATTTGATACCAGACGACTTGCAGCAGCTGTTCAGAGTGTGTGTATGTGTGTGTGAGAGTGTGTATTCCTGGGTATTCCTGGTGAGCTGTTGATAGTGGGGAGACCCCTGAGGCATCCAATGACCAGCAAAATGAGGGCGAGGCGTCTAGAAATACACGCATACACGCACGCACACACACACACACACACACACACACACACACACACACACACACACTCACTCACACACACTACACACACATCATTGACACCATGTCAAGCGCCAAAGCATCTGATACTGAGCTTGGCATGAGTGGCATGAAACACAGTCTCCGGCCTGTCGCTTACACTATCTCACACACACACACACACACACACACACACACACACACACACACACACACACACACACACACACACACACACACACACACACACACACACACACACACACACAAACACACACACAGAGTCGGTGGGCTCAGTCTTACCCTGCTCCTCCCTGCGGTAGCGTTTGTACAGGGCGTACTTGGCCGGGTTGTCTGCGACTGTGAACTTGTTCAAAAGGGCGACGATCACCTGCACACAGACACACACACAAGAACAAGTCACTCAAATATCACAGTCCAGGCAGACACACTAATGCCAGTTGCACTAATCTGAACTTGTCAGTGATGAGCTCAGCGACAGTTTAACCTTTTAAAAACACACCACCCCACCCGTGGGACGCCTTGACCTTGGTAGCGCTACTTTAATTGTGTTTTGGTCTGTGCCGGACTCAGTCTTCACACAACCTTGACAAAGTCTACATTGTTTCAAAGCTCCAAGTCTCCCGATTTTATCTGTGCAAAGCATTTTGGGATCCTCATATCACTGCAACAGCTGTTGACACAGAATTGGTTCAGACTTGTGGCTCCAAAGTGCTTTCCACACAAAAGGTACAATTTTTATACCAATAAAAACCCCAAAAACGTCCATTTCTACCATGTTTGTGCCCCTGTAACTTCGGTTCAGTATCTTTTATACTCATTCTGACTTTAAGTCTGAGCATTTTTTTATTTTTTTTATTTGCATATCTCTATGCACCAATCCGAATTTAACAAAATCTAAACTCTAATGACAGTCGTCGTGTTGCTCGGCCAAACATAATCAAATCACACCCACACAGATCTGATGAAGCAGATTAGTGTTTGAGAGTTAAACATTCAACAAACAATACTTGTGGATGTTTTTTTCTCTCAAGTTTATCTCTAACATGTTATCAAGAAAAACTTAAGATTTGAGGGTTTTTCTGGGGGCTTTAATTGACAGTTGATTAACAATGCTAACTACCCTGCTAGCTAACAACATTAATATTTATATTTGAGTTATTGTACAAAACAAGGTGTCCTGACATGGGTATATAACAAAGTACAGGCAAACACACAACAGGACGTAGAGCACCTTAACATTTCATCCGTTGAGTGCATTATTGTCTATATCGGAACACCTGGGAGTCTATTACTGCACTGACAGTGTACCGTTTACCATTTACTTCAGGCTGAAAGGGAAGGTGTGTGTTCAAATCATCACTTTGTTTGTGGTCAGTTCAACCCATAGTTATGTTAATTTTTCCCCAATCAGAGTTAATTCTAAATTTAGCACAGGCAGAAGTGTTCAGTTTATTGTACATTAAGCAATAATCTAGAGCTGAGGTGAAACTTTTGACAAGAACTACGTCAGTTTATTACTGCCTTAAAAATGGTTTCTTGTCTATTTTTTTTTTTTTTTTAACTCTAGTTTAATTGACAAAAATTCATTTTATTTTCCCCTGCATTTGTGTTTTTAAACGTTGTTTTACTGCCGCTGTTTGCCTCACATTAAGCCCCCAGTGTCTGAAAGGTGCTATACATGAACATTTGCCCCTTGGCTGCGGGGCCGCGGGGCCAAGGGGCTCTAGTATACTGATGTATTGAATCAGTTCAGGTTAATGAGCACGTCAGAAAACAGACAAAACTGACAGGAGCCAATCAGGTTCAACATCGGCCCACTTCTGTCTAACCTCGACTTAAAACCATATGGCCTCAGATCCTAATTAAGTTATTCAGCATGTGTGTGTGTGTGTGTGTGTGTGTGTGCGTATGTCTGTCTTAGCCACCTGTCTGACTGTATTATTGGAGCTGATGTGGAGGGTGTTGGTGACTCCGTGCGGTAGATAAAAGGCCGCCTCCTCCACGGCTCCTCCCGCTCCTCTCTGACCCCCCCGCACCGTCACCGGCCTCCTCAGATCCATCTGGACTTTGATGAAACCAGTATACACACCAGAAGAACCCTGGGAGACAGAGATGGAAAGAGATGGAAAGAGAGAGAGAGAGAGAGAGAGAGTTACAGTACAGTGTCACAAAGTTTTTACCACTTGTTGTCTGCTTGTTTTTTTTCATAATAAACTCAAATATTACAAACTTTTTACAACTTGCTTCCACTGGAACATAGAAAAGCAGAAAATCTTCACATCTGAGAAGCTGTGAATGGTGAATGTTACAGCTGAAATCTTCAGGCTGATAAAGCAATAGTCTGTTGGATCTTTGTTACATAAAAACCTGACAGAGTAAGCACCTGCACAAAAAAATGAAATAATGACCTGAGTGTTTATTTGTTGAACAGAGACTACGACGAAAAATAGCAGTCAACCATCTTTTTTTCCCCATGGTGAAAACGACACTAAAATTAAATAAAAACAACCCCTAGAAAACGAAAACTATGATGAAATGTTTTGCTATTTCTTTTGGTCAACAAACAAATACCGAAGAGGTGTAATAATATGCACATTGTGTAGAGGAAAAACAGCATCGATCAAAAGAAGTAATGCCTGCACACTGACTCCAAGCTCCACAAAATTTTTCTTCAAGACGCCAATCTTTCGATCCCACTCAGATCCTTGTCAGGTCAAAAATTCTAAATTCATCGCCGTGACCCGACGAAGATCTGACTGGCAGCAAAACGTCGTCTTTCTGAAGAAAAAATTCGTGGCTTGTATTTGACTAAAAACTGACAATATAGAAGACGGACAAATAGGCAAAAGAACCAATTACTAACTAACAATCATCAAACGACTACAATCGGAATAAGACTACAAGGCTAAAACTAAATAAAAACCAGGTGCGAAAATGACCACTGTAGAGTAGAGCTGAAATGACTAATCGATTCCCAGATTAATCCATCTAAAAAAAATGAATTGCAACTGTTTTGATTAATCGCATTACGGTTTGATTTTCTTTTCAAGCAGATATGCCAAAAATTTGCCGGTTCCAGCTCAGTGCATATAAGGAATCCTGCTTGCCCTGTTTTATGTGATTACAAACTGAATATTTTTTTAGGTTTCGGACTCTTGATCGATCGAAACGTGGCATCTGACAACATCACATTGAGCTCTGGGAAACTGAAATGGACGTTTCTCAAAATTTTACAAATATTTTATAGACTAAACGATTAATAAGGGAACCTTATTGGAACATCAGTTCATAATGAAAATAATCATTAGTAGTAGCCCTACTGGAGGTGGCTGAATAAAATGCAGTTAAAAATCAGTGTTGCACATAAAACCCATCATCATTAATCTACTAAATCAAGCAAACAGACAAAATCATTCAAAGTTCACTGAACTCAGGTATATGTACAGCAGCACCACCTGATGCGTTTTGCTTTAGTTAACTGAATCAGTTTCCAGAGCTACAGTGCGTGCTATATGATCTCTCCAGATGAGCCCAGTTCACCCAATACGCCCGGTGCGTCCTGCAGGACAGATGGCCCCCCAGACGGAGAGAGAGCGTCTTAATCTCATTACTCCGCACGGGGCCCGGAGGGCCTTGCGCGCGAGGTTTATGAGCGAGCGTGAAGGTCGTAAGCCTGGCAAGCACGACTTGGTGCGAACAGAAGTCACCGAGGTGAGACGAGACGAGGCGACAGAGAGAAGCTTGCGTCATCACAGATGAAGCGATAAGAGAGACAAAGAAAGACGTAAAGGAAATACGACATAAGAAAGAAGAGGCGAATGGACAGAGAGGTTCGGATTAGTGACTGGTTTCAGCTTCTCAAATATGAGGATTTGCTGCTTTTCCTTGTCATATCTGACGGAAAATAAAAAATCATTAGCTTTTGCACTGTTGGTCGGAAAAAAATGGACTCTGACAAATTTTTGAATTCCATTTCTTCACAGTCATTGCTATTTATTTAAAATGTTGTAGACTTAACGATTCATCGAGGAAATAGGAGATTGATCGACGATGAAAATGAATCAGGTTAGGGAATAGTTTAGTTTTAGTTTTATTTCTGTGTCATGCCAAACACCTGACCCATCCCACATGGGACTACAAAACATTTCTGCTTTACAAAAACACACATATTCTGGTAATACATATACTAAACACGTATATGAGTGAAAAGAGTTAAATACAGTAACAACACCGTAAGTACTTCTACATTCTTTCAAATAACATTTATGTGGAAAAGAGAAGTGTTGCAATATACCTACAGTTTATAAAGGGTTTTTTTTTTTTTTCAGTCTTTTATTTTTAAGTAACTGGCTAATTTAAATGTTTCATAAGGGAACAGCCAACTTGGTCTTTGTGCATCTTTCATAATTACAAATAAATATCTGTTTCTTAATTTACTGAACAAAGTATTGTGCATTTCTACTTTTGTTCTTCCAGACTGACGCGACGTCCAGTTTCAAATAGGAGCGTAACGACCTGCTGATTTGAAAAACGGACGGCGGTTTATTTCCGCTGCAACGGAGTTGCATTTATTTCCCTGGTGTTCCCTGATGTTCCCAGGAACTTAGTCGATTTCCCTGACTTTCCCTTTATGAAAAGGCCTCGGAACAATACACGATATTGAATGGCTGATGGTAAATGCTCCAACAAAGTGCCTTGAGTTACCCACTAATTCTTTCAAAAAATTAAGAAAAATCAGTTTGCGTTTTACTATCAACTGTGATCTACCTACATTTCATCAGCCAGTGCATGACTGCAGGAACAAAACCTCTGCTTCACCTAAAATACTTGAACACTGATCTAACACAGACTTATGGTGCCTCATGGTGCGAATACAGCTTCAGAAACCTTTCACGCTGCCAAGGAAAACACTGTGGGAGAACAATAGCAGGAATAACATCACATCACTCTGATGTGACTGCAGAGGAATGCTGGGAGCAGGAGGAAGCCTGCGTGGTTGTTGAAACCTTAGCACACCTAGAATTTTAGAAAAATTTAAAGCCTGTGAGACCTGGCATTTTTGGACATTACGGCTGTTTTACTCCTATTTATACTGACATGCTTTTGGCTGGACCGCAACAGGGAGGCCAGCCTTACAGACTTGAATGTGTCCGTGACTGACTGACTGACTGACTGACTGACTGACTGACTGACTGACTGACTGACGGTCGAAGTTGCACCGATGGTCGGCCAGCCTAGTGTTGGAGTGTTGGCGTTGCTCTTTCAAATGAATTGCTGTGAACGGTTTCTAAAACGTCATCAGGGGGTCGCTTACAGGCCGTGTTGCCAATTTAGCGCCTTTGTCGCTAGATTTACTGACTATTCACATTCGACTTTTATTAAAGAAAAAAAAAAAAAACACTTAGCAACAGATATAGCAATTTTTTGGACAAACCTTAGCTACTTTCCATAGACGAAAAATTAGGCTTTTCTTCCACAGGCAACCCTCTCTATGCAATTGACCGCACGGCAGCTGGCGCAGACGTGAACGAGCTTCTAACTTTCTGTCAGCCAACAGCTGCTGTCTTTAACTTAAGTGTGTGTGGTGATTTTCGTCAGACGACGTCGCGGTTATAAAAAAAAAAAAAAAAAAAAAGAAATCAGGATTTTAGGAGGGCAGAGCAGCAGCTTGGAAATGGGCTTGGAGGTGACTGCTGGTGAACATGTTGTCTCAATGGGGCCGCGTTTCAGTCGCTATTTCATAATTGTTCCGTCGTCTGACAACAGAAACAGACAAAACATGTAGATGAGAACAGCTTTATTGGGAATTCAGTTGTATTAAAATACTGTATATGTGAGCACAGAGAGCAGGAGAGAAGCAGACAGATAAAGGGCTGAAACCGGCCGACACAAGGCCGGACGCAAACACAACGCAATGACGACATGGATATGCTAATTACCGTAGTACTTCAACTGGCGACATTTTTATGACTTTTTCCAGCAGGCTTTAGCTACTTCACACTGAGAGCAGTTGTCTGCAGCGGTTCCACCACAGTTTTCAACCACGTCCTCAATTTTGCTCATTGACCACACACGGTCCAGACATACACCAGGTTGTGACCTTGTCCTGATTCTTGTAGCAGGGATGGAATAGTTGGGTAAGTTTCCACCTAACTTACATTTACAGAACGTTCACAAAAAAGACGTGAGATTCAAGGTCATTCTTGATCTTGGAACAGGCAGTTGAAAACTTTCGTTTAAAAAAGGTCCATTAGCAGCTTTTCTGGAGCTTTGTAATTTTATCAAATGATTTGACAGCTTTGCAAGTGGTTCAAGTGTTTTATTATTTTTGCCCAACTGTAACACACATTAAGTCTTAAAAAAAATAATAATTTTGCAGGTAAAAATTTTATTTTCAAGCCCCAAGCTTGAAAATAAAATATTTTACGGCCATATCGCCGAGCCCTTACTTGGATATTAAGACCCTGTAAATAAAAACGCAGGTATGATCGGGCCTTGAACATCCTTGATGATCATCTGCCTTTTTTTTATACAAGTCATAATGTTGAGTGTGATGGCCACTTAAATCAAATGGCCCTGTGGTAATTGAAATAAAGTGGTCTACTTGTTGTGGCGGGAACATCTCCATAGTTCAGTGTAGATAAAAGATTGCATTTGTCATTTGTCAAAGTTGTAACAAGCTCCAAGCCAAATCGATACAACTCACTGACTTAGCCCGTGTGATTGTGTGCGTGTGTGTGATTGTGTGTGTGTGTGTGTGTGTGATTGTGTGCGTGTGTGTGTGTGTGTGTGTGATTGTGTGTGTGTGTGTGTGTGTGTGCGCGCGTGCGTGCGCATGTGTATGTGCATGTGAGTGTGTGCTCTCCACTCACCAGCGTCATTTTAAGGTGGTCTTTGGTCAGCGAGTTGTACTGCTCGATCCTCTGCCTGATCTCCTCCCTGCTGAACTGCGTCCGCAACTCTCTCTCCTTCTCCACATCCTGACAGAGAGAGGAAGAGGATAAAAGGAAACATGTCATGCTAAGTCACAAGCCGACCAAGATCGTTATGACAATACAGTCAGTGTTTAGACAGCAGCAGCGGGACACGTGGACAAGTAGCTTTCCTCATCCAAATCAAGGGATCAAGGGTGTCGTGTTTTTTTTTCTTTTTTTGTATCATCAAATTTTTACAGACAATAAGTGACGACCCTTTCCCTAAATTAAATCATGTACTCTTTACATCCATTACTCCATTTTTTTTCTCCTTTCTGCACATATACCACTTTATATAGTGTATCTCCACAATTAATAAGGCCACATTCTTTTTGAGCCAGTTACCCATACCGTAACGGTCATTTGTTTTGTGTTTCTGTTTTACTGCCAGAAAAGCATATAGGCACTGTGTCTACTTTTGCTTTACACTCTCACGTTGTTTCCCTCGTGCCACAAAACTGCTGGACAAGAGGGAATCTGTAGATTTAAACACTGGCGACAGGTAATAAAGTTACATCCTTCCTCCACCGCTTCTCATCAGGGCAAAGCCATAACCATGTGCATGTGAAGGCCAACCCCACATTTCTATTATAAGAAAAAAAAAAAAAAATCTTTACGGCTGCTAACTTCTATTGCGTGCAAATTAAAGACCTGCAGAAATCGTGATAAACTAATGAAAGACAGAACTTCGAAGGTAAATGCAGATCAATTACTGTGCAGTTATTAGACATGACCAGCCAAACTGTTGGTATAAATTTACACTAAGTAAGTGTTCAACTTGTTTTCTGACACCGTGGTGGTGGTGTTGTCCAATGCATTAAATATCGAAGGAGCAGCATGTTAGTAGAAAAACATTCTTACCTGGAAAAAGGTATGAAAAACCTTATAAAACGACATCTCAGTTGTACTGACAATACACCAGTTTGCTTACAGAAGTAAGATACCGTATCTGGAATCTAATAGGAATCTAATCTAACATGTGCTTTATGTCATTACACAGGGCTTTTGGGCACAGTAGAGCATTATGGTGTTTTTTTGTGTGACCCAGCCCACTTGTCCAATAATAGTGAGGGAGGAGAGAACTTGTATAGGTCACATTTGTGGTGTACGTACACTGAGAATAAAACGCAACATACAATTTTTTTTACAGATCTTCTTATGTGAATACACGTGTCCTATCAAACTGCTGTAGCAAGACCGTACGCACACCCAGGTCCAGCCAAGTATGTTTTCCATCTTCCCCCCAAAATGACCTCAGGCGCGGACTCAACGTGTAAAAAAAGGGCCCCTTGCTGCTGCAGGGGTCAGCACATGACATAAAGACATTTCTAATCAGCTCGGGTCCCATGCCGAGCGACTGACTTCTAATTTTAGACAAAACATGGAAACCTCCTGCAGGACAGAGCACGCAAGACGGCCACGCAAAAACAAACCAAAGCGAGAAGAAAAAAATATATCATGTTTCCAAGGTTATAAAAGTCATCAGTTTGACTGAACGGAGGCCACGTGGATTTGAAGAGTGCGTGTAACCGATTCAAACAGCTTGTGATGTGCACAGCGTGTATGCACATGTGCGGCTTTACTGTATGTGAGAACTGAAGGGAGCCGCAGTCAGCAGCCATCGCAGGGTTTATGTATAAATAGCCCTGATAGGTGGGGAGGGTCAAAACGGAGGTCAGCTGATGGAGAAAGCTCCAGGATAACGACGACAGACGGACACATGTGAACAGCACTGAGGCGAACATCTGCACGTTTGCCGCGGCGACCGGAAGCGAACACTTAAGAGCAGGCCACCACGAGTGTCACAAGGTCAAACACACACGCATACACACCATGTGAGTTGATGAACCCAGGCCAACTCCTCTGATGAGTTAACGATGTCGGACTCAAATTCAAGTCAGCCGAGACTGGGGAAAACACGCGTATAGAGTTATGATTTAGGTCACACGACAAAGCCAGACATGTTACATAATCGGTTGTAAAATGGGCCGTCCGCTGACCTCAGAGCCAGCTAGGACGTTTTTCAAGAAATCGCTGCATGCAGATGCTTGGTTTTCAGGAAAAAATAAAAATAAAAAGTGTACCCAACAAAACCAAACATCTCTACCTTGACTGCTCTGCTACAGCAGTTCAACCTTGAGACCGACGCTCGTGAAGATATGTAGATATGTAAGAGTCACAGACAGTAAACCTAAGAGTCAGTGAAGGCAAACATTAAGACCATCAGGACAGTTAATTTCAAGGTTGAAGGTTGATTTTACGAAAGATATAATTTTCTTGGGTTAAAGTAAGACACTTAATAAGAAAGTGTATAAGTAAAAAAGAAAAAATGTATGTATAATGTATGTAACAATTTTTACTAACACTACAAACTGTAGCACGATGAATGCACGAAGGTCAAGGGGAATAACGTCGCTAACGTTAAAGCTTTGGTACAATTTTATTTCTCAGAGAGGCACTTTGAATGAGGACCTATTTTGATTTGCAGATCTGTCCATCAGCAGTAATTCAGCACAACAAGGCGGTGAAAGCAGTGCTCTGTTTATTTAAACGTGAGAGTGCAATAAAAATATTTTGTCCCTAAAGTAGATGAATTATCGTGACGAATAATCGTGAAAAATAATCATGATTATCATTTTGGCCATAATGGCGCAGCCCTAACATATTGGGATATTTATTTTCTGAATTACTTAAAAAAAACACTGACAAATTGCAGCTTCTAAAATGTGAGGATTTAAGGCCCTGATTATAAACAGAGCAGTCTTGGGAGAGAATAAGCAGCTGAGCCATGATACCTTGGACTCTTGGAACTCGGCCATTTGTCCTACTTTTTGACATTTCATACACTTGAACTACAAACTCAATCAGTGCAACAGTTAAAGTATTGATTAGGTGCAGCCCCAATCCACATGCTGCACGTATGGTGACGGGTGCATCCGTCTTGGTGAGGTCTGCTTTTGACCGTCACAGGTTTTGTTGACTACGTGCGAAGGATGCCGCAAAACCTCAGCACAGCATCCGTAACTAATAAACAGCGGATGCAAAAAACTCAAAAGTCCGTCCTGGTGTTTTACATCTTCTGTCTGTGTGTGTACAGCATGCGAGAAGCGCCAATGCAGACTCTTTAGACTGAGTTTAATTCCCCAGTGTTGTCTGTGCTTACATGGGCATACTGCAGCTCTCCTCTGCATCTATTAAAAACCACACACACACACAGACACACACACATACGCACGCACGCACACACGCACGCACACACACGCTGTGCAGAATCCAGGGAGGCTTTGAAGGCACACACACCCTTATATGGAAAACACACACTGCTCAAGGGAAAGACAAGGTGCCAATACAGCATGCGCAAACACTGCAGACACACAGAAACACACACACACACACACACACACACACACACACACACACACACTGCAGACACACACACACACACACACACACACACACACACACACACACACACACACACACACACACAGCAGGTCTGAGAGTTACTAACAAAGTAATGTATCCGCTGATATGTTTACAGCTCTGCGAAAGAACAGGAATGCCAGTCTGGGAACGAGCTAAAGTTAATTACCTATAGCGAAAACATGAATCTGAGAGACACTCACTCCACCCCTGACGTCTTCTATCACATGTTGAGATTAGATTAAATGAAAATTAGATGATCTCTAGGGAAACCGGGCGGCCCCACTAGGGACCTGCGGGGAGAGAGATGAAAATTTAAGATAAAACTACAGATCTGCTGACATGTGGGGGTCGATACCGGCGTTTTATTTTGACTCACATCTGGTCTAGTCAATGTCCGTCACAGCTGTCGATTGTTGAATTTAGAGCAGAAATGATTAGCTTCTTAATCAATTAGTCGATCAAAAGAAAATTAAATGGCAAACTGTTCGGATAATCTGTTTTTTCAAGCAAAACTGCCAAAACATTTTATGGTTACAGCTTCTTAAACATGAGGATTTGCTGCTTTTCCTCGTCTAACTCTATAGTAAATTTAATATTTTTGAGATTTGAACTGTTGTTCTGACAAAAACAAGCAATTTGAAGACATCACCTTTAGCTGCAGAGAATTGCAACGGCACTTTTTCACCATCTTCTGTAATTTCATAGAGCAAACGAGAAATTAATTCATCCAGAAAATATTTGCGAAATTCATTAAAAAAAAAAAAAAAAATACGCTAGCCTTCGTTTACCCTAGACTAACATGATATTCAGCATCCATGATTATGTAGATATATAACAGTATTTCCAGTTTTAGTTTCCATTGGTATAAATGGTATAAAAAGGAAAAACATCTAAAAGATTATGGAAGTAGAAGAGTTTGGTACAAACCAGCAACTACTGACACTGTTACAGACACAGTTTTTTTCCAATCTGACATCAGCGCGATGGTGACCTGTCTGTCCAGATGAGACAGACACTGACTCATCATGGTTAAGGGACGACACACAATGAAGACACACCCGATCACACGAAGTCACGACCGAATGAATCTCACGTTTACAGATTCCTTTATTTATATCCACATACGCCTGTCAAACTGTGAACCGTCACCTCAAATCTGACCCCCCCCCCAAACACCGCAAATTAGTCTCCACTTTAAGCGCCCGCCAGGTCAGGTGAGTCCAAGTGTATTAACAGGAAGTGACAGGTAAGGAGATTAACTGTCATCTCACCATCCCCAGAGAGGGTGGGTGGGGTAGACAAAACAAAGGAGAAAGAACGAAACATGATAAATGGCACACCCGCAGGGGAATCCCTCCTCTTGTGACTGTGGAATTTGTGTGTGTGTGTGTGTGTGTGTGTGTGTGTGTGTGTGTGTGTGTGTGTGTGTGTGTGTGTGTGTGTGCGTGATCATTTGTGTGTCAGTAGCTAAACCTGGTGACCTAATGGATTAAGTGGCTTCCAACCTGCATCGGCTGCCCTTACACCAGCTCCCTGACCAACTGAAGCCTGGGCTCAGTTGTGAGTCTTATTCACACAAGTCTCCACTTATGGTATTCAATGAAAGCTGCCACTCCGTCCGCCTTTTGTTGGGGAGTTCCACTGAACCTAGGCCCTTGTTGTCTCGTAGCATTGACTGTCCAGGATCAATTGTCGCGTCTATTTCCAAATTTCTCAAAATTTTTAAAAGGCTTCTACGACTAAATGAAGACTTGGCTGTATTTTCGTAATATTTGGCAGATTTTGATGCCACCATCAAATAACACCTGTTGCACATGAATAACCCGACAGGTTCAGGCTGTTCATGTGCGACTTTCACGGCAGCAGATATGCTATTACTTTCTCAGTTAATTGACTGACCCCTTCGTCTATAAAATGTCATAAAATACTCAAACTAGTACAATTCGCCTCTGCTCAAGGTGACATATTCAAATAGCTTGTTTCACCTCCTCTGTGACACCAAAATTAATTGTGTGCTCAGCAGAAGGACCCACCAAGCGTCATCCTCTTCCTCCTGTAGTACTCGCTGTAACTTCACCACAAGAATAACTCGTGTTGTCCTTGGTTTGGATTTTACCATCACCATTTCTGGCATCGTCTCCGGTACCACAGCTTGATCGTCGTGGGACACTACAACTCTCCACTGGCGCCCGTGATAATGAAAGTCTTTGTGGACGGGAGTTGCTGCCAGTTTTACGTTGAGTAAAATCTTCCCACACAAGACCATTTTAACCTTTTAGCTGTGGTCAGAAAGGAAGCCCTCGTGAAACAAACCCAGAGTGCCTCTACTGGCTCATTTTAACTCCCGTGAGGGGTAAAATCCTGTCCTATCCAGACTGTTTGACGAACAGGACGGAGCGAGTTAAGAGGCACTGGGAGAGCGAGAGCGACAGAATGCAAACAAACAGGAGAGGCAGAGCACAGCGGCCAGGCAGCAAAATGAGGTCATGGTCCTATTTAAGAGCACACCGAATCCTCCCACGGAACCTGGAAGATCAACACTAGACAAAAATGAGAAGGGAGGACAGAAAGAAAAGACAAACACACTAACTAGATTACAACAGAGCCCGGAGAAATATTAATCACACATTGTAACAATAGCCTACATAACTACTCTGTGAGCTGTTCCTGACATTGTATCACGTCATTGCATGCAAAAGCACATTCTATCACTCAGCTCGTTAATGTGCAACTTTGATGGCAGCCGTTCAAAAAGCTCTTCAGAGAAGGTTTTGGATTTGCACTGGAAACAGAGAACGATCTCACTCTGTTGCCAGATCTTTTCACGCGTTTGAACTCGACCGACACAGAGGCTGAGGCCAGCACCTTACACTACTGTTCTCGGTAGAGAAGGCACTAGGTAATATGCCTGTATATGAAATACTTTTATTCTAAAATGATAAATGTTGACATGTCTGTCGTTTCCCTGAAAGGGTGCCACCTACTTTGCTGTCTCTGAGCAACATCATCTGCATATAGTCTGCATACTGTGATAAAGCACACTAGCTTTATTTCAGAATCAGGACACACTAACACAGAGCCAGGACACTCGTTACCAAACTAAAAATGTTGTCCCTTTCCGCCTTTAGTAGGAGCTCTGCTCACTTCCCTCGTATCTAAATTGTTATATTTGACATTAGCAGAAGCCCCAGTTCAGCCTCCACTGCAGGAAACCCTACAACAGAAGCTTGTGCAGATCGTGTTTAAATTGTGACTTGGCCGTAAGCAAACCTGAGCTAGATTAAATCGCCCTGCAACTCAGTAATGAAAGCAGGTTGCTAAAATGTATTAGTGGCTTCAATGGGCAGCCCATATAAGATGTGTAAAACCCTCCGAACAGCAGTAAACTCCAGTACACCACTGCATTATGAAGCCTTTAACTGTAAGAGATACCCACACCTGTGATGTCTTTTGAAAAGACACAGGGTCAAGATGTTTTATACGTATGTGTGTGACGATGTCCAGGCACAGGCTACCAGTGAATAAAGGCCCATACTACTGGCTCCATGACAGGTGCTGGTGGTGCACAAGTGTGCTATTAAAGGTGATGTTTGAGGCCTTTAAACGCTGATGAGGAAGGAAAATAAAAGGCCCTTATTTCTCTTATTTATAACCGACCACAAAAGTCTGTTTGTCCTAAGTTAATCCTGTTATGACAGCAGTTGTATTTTTTTCTGGTCGGCCAACTCTAGAAAAGGACAATTAAAAATACTGTCCAAGGATAAAAACTGACAGAATTTGACGGTGGATTTAAGATTTAAAGAGTAATTAAATGTTATGTCTCAACACCGCACTGGTTGCATGAAACAGAAGAGCATTAAAAGACAGAACGGACTCTGCTTTGGCACCAGAGCTGGAAAAAGCAGAAGAGAGAAGGGGGAATAAAAACTGACGAGACTGAAAAAGGCCTCAGAATACAGAGAAACACAGAAGGAGAGTCTCATAGACTTTTGTCTTTATCTCCATGTCAGTGTCTCCCTGTTCTCAAGCTGCTGCCGTTTTAACAATAACCTAGATGGTTTGAGAAGTTTGGTCTGTACGTGCGAGAGACATATAAATGGCACACCTGCAGCATTCCTGCCTTTGTTTAGCACTGCCACACTCGTCTGCATCCACTCTCTGTAAATATATGATATCATCACGCAACATCGTGTATGGATGCAGACAAAACATGCTTAGGTGGGGCTAAACAGACCCTGAAGTACTAGACGGTGTGTTTATGTTTTATTGGGTGCTACAGGCAGACTAAGCACAGTGGTTTGGCTGTTCTAACCAAATCTAACCTATATATTAAAGGACTAGAAAGACGTTTGAACCAACCCAGGTATTATGTCTGTTTCTGTGCTTACTTCCTCGTGCAACAGTCTTCCACTAAGCTATGCATGTTTGAAAGAACCAAAGTGAGGGTCATTTCATTTAGCACAACATTTACAGGGGAGTTTTTTGTCTCATCATCAATTAAAAACCCAGAAATATTCAGTTTACTTTAATATAAGAAAAAAAACCTCAGTGGAATCTGGGAACGTCAAAATAGTTGCCGTCGCAGTGTCAGCCGACTAAGCGACGAATCCTTTCAGTTCTATATCAGTCACTCTTATTGCTGGAAACTGTATTTTCCATATATTTTGAACTGTATGCCTGCCTTTAGGCAAATTTCATATTTTTGCATGATCACCTGACTTCGTATACACTGACTAAAAACCTCCAAGTTACTTTAGTTTAGCATCAATTTGAATCAAGTGAGTGTACTGTGAACACTGTATCTATTATACCTATACTTAGCCCCATATAACTTCCCTCCAAAATAAAGCGAAACCTTTTTTTATTCAACAAACCAAAAAAAAATTCCCCACAACCTGCATTTGAAAGCCAGTTCCTATTCCTATAGTGCCGATCTGCAAAATCCTTAAACATACTTAATCATCTTTCTCTGGTTCTTCCTCCTTAAAGAAGTTTTGTTTTGTTTTTTGTCTTTTTTCCTTCAAACTATCTCATATCCATTCTTCTACCCTCCTTGCCCTCAACCACTCCCTTTTTATGTTACTTCCTGTCGAGTCCATAGGGGGAAGTGGACTTTGGCCACACCTTTCCTCCCGGCATTCCTGCGCTAATGGGTACACACAGGCACAAACATCACTGCATACATGTGCCTCACAAGTGGATGTGCGCACACCTTTCCCCCTATAACAGACATTCCTCGGCTAATGGACAGAAAGTCGCTCAAACTCTTATGCTTAAGTGGACATTCCCGAGCTAATGGACGCTCATACAGTAGATAAAGTGCAGCGTTGTTAAAGCCTTTTATAGATCTCTCCATCTCTGTTATGCAGCGCTAAATACTGTGTATGCTACTTAATAACCGCCGTTGTCAATTTTGTATAACCACTAATCAGTATTCATTTACACCTGGGTGGCTTCCAGAGCAAAGTTACCCGTCCTTTAAGTTTGACGTTGTTCTTTGTTCTCTCTCTTGCTCATAAGAATCAGTTCGGGCTCCAGGTTCCCGATAAAGAACCAGTACAATAGTGATCAGTTTTAATCCATACATTATTGACCTTGGGTTGCAACTTTTAATTTTAATTAATTGGCTGATTATCTTCTCGAATAAGAAACGGACTGTTTTGTGTATAACATTTTCAGAAAATGGTGCAAAATGCCCAGTGTAATTTCTCAGAGCCAAAGGTGATATCTTCAAATTGCTTGTTTTGTCTCACCAACAGCCCAAAACCGAAATACATCAAATTTACAACAGAGTCAAAGCAGTAAATCCTCATGTTTAAGAATCTGGAAGCAGCAAATGTTCTGTAATTTTGCTTGAAAAACTACTGAAATTAACTGATCATTAAAATTAATTTTTTATCTTCTGTTATCTCAGCTCTAAATCGAACAAACTAGAGCCGCGCTGACATTGGTATATCGTTACACTGTTCAAGGCACTGACATCGTTAAAAATACGAAAGGAAAATTAATTTTACGCTTTAATGCATGTTGTATATCTCTGATCCTTGATTTTCTTGATTCAAGTTAAATATATTCTTGTCGTTTTATTTACTTTCACGTTTATGTCAAAGTTTTTTTGCTCAACTATAAAACATCCCACCTTTGTCACAGCTTTTTAATAACCACATATGAGGTATTCGCGGGCACAACATTTTGGGCAAATCCAAAACAAACTTTGGAAAACTTACCCTAACCCAGTCTGCATGTAATAACTTTCAAAGAGACCCAAATCTGATAGGGACCGAAGGACAGCCCAGACAGATCCAAAGATAATTGGACAAAAGCCAACCTGACCCAGGTACACTGAAAATAAATCGTAAATAATTTGGACCTGACCCCACTAGATCCTGTAATCTGAGGTATCCTTTCTAAAAATGTTTATATTACAAACAAATAAATGCTTCTAATATACTCCTACTTGATTGCGTCACTCTCATATCATAATTAGTGAAGCACGCAAAAAATTGTCAGCTTTTTCCTCAGGAGAGAGGAGATAAGAAGAGGAAAATTATGCTACTCTCTTTGCAAACAGAAAAGTCAAATCTGCAGACTAAACCAGCTGGAACACATGGAGACAAGAGGCTGCGTTCAACACAATGATGTGAACCAGATTGGACTGTCTGAAGGTTTCCAGTGCGGTTCAGTAAGTACAACATGGAATAATGGACAGCACAGTGAATGACACAGTTATTGTTCAACTCGGCGGAGAAGATTGTGAGGGAGACCACAACGATTCTGTTCGGAGGGACCACCCAGAGGAATGAGCTCTATCAAGACCTTTACCAAGACCAAGGAGGAGGTGGAGGATGGAGGGAAGAATATGGGCGGAGAAGCAAAGGGAGGAGGCAGGAGAAATATCAGCAGAGGAGAGGGGAGGAGAGAAACTATGACAGTAATGCAAAGAAGAATGGAGAAATGAAAAAGAATAGGAAGGGAGGTTAAGATGAAGGAGGAGAGGCAGCGAAAAAATGAGACAAAGAATGAGGATGTGAAAGGGGAGTAGAGGAAGATAAATGCTAAGTAGAGGGAGGAAGGCGAGACACATGGTCAGAAGAGATGGAGGACATAAAGAAAATTCAGCATTAGTAATATTCTACATTTAATAAAACCCTGGGTGCCTTCATTACAAACCCAGCTACTGAGCATGCAATAAGCTTGGTTGCTTTGGAGATAAGTATAACACTACAAAAAAAAAAAAAAGGACACAGTCGCTGGACAACCGTTCTGATCAAGGCCGGAGCCGCTGTCTTAAACTGTTAAACTGTTAACTGCCCGCTGGGAAATGTTCTCAGTAGACTGAAAAATGGCTTTCATTAGAACAGCTAAATACTGGGGAAAGATACTGTTTGGCCAGGGTCTACACACACACACACACACACACACACACACACACACACACACACACGCACGCACACACCCAAATATATCCATGCACGCAAACACACAGAGTTCATGTTTGTATACCAGGGCTTCCTGAAGTCAAGATTGCTAAATAAAAACAGTTAAAGGGAAAAAAAAAAAGAGTCTTTGCACAGGTTTTACATTTGTTAGCACAAGAAGAATTGAGCAACAGATTCAGAAAGGTGTGTACTTTTGTGCATGAGTTTGAGTACGTGTGTGCATGTGTGTGTGTGTGTGTGGTGAGTAAGCATATGTGGTCTGATATTATGAAACAGGAAGACAGCAAAGGCAGTGAAAGAAAAGAGGTGTGTGTTCGAGGATGGTGAGCCAACAATGGGCCTAAAATGTCTTAAAATTGCTTGTTTCCTCCGCCAACAGTCCAAAACACAAAGATATTTGATTACAGCAAAACAAAAGAGAAAAACAGGACGTCCTCACATTTGAGATGCTGGAACTAGAAAGAAAATTTGGCCTTTTTGCCTCACAAATGACTTCAAAGATCAATCAATTATCTAAATTGCTGTCGATTAGGGCTGCAGCTAATGAATTTTTTCACTGTCGTTTAATCTGCCTTTTATTTTCTCAAAATATCGATTAATCGTCTGGTAGATAAAATGTCAAAAAATAATGAAAAATTAAAAATTAAAATTTTTTACAGCTCAAGTTGACATTCAGATGTTCTGTTTTGTCCGATCAACGGTTGAAAACCCATTCAGGTTTTCAGTTTAATATCACAGGCGAACCTGGAAAATCCAAAAACATTCATCACTGTGATCCTGGAACCAGATAATATTCTGACAATCAAAAATCAAGTAAATGTCTAAGCACTAAGTTATTATTATCTTCTGCCAATGTAATCGTATTGCGGGACATTAATCCTCACATCGTTTTTTAATAATGTCAAATAAAAAGAAAAAGGAATTACCGTATTTACACCATACAGAATAAATAAATCCTTAAACTCGCCATTAGTCAAAGTCCTCATCGGAATATTAAGCTTGTCAGGTTGGAAAAAACCTTCTGTCATTTGACTAATCAATTAATCAGCAGTCACAGGGTGTTACAGCCAAGGATAAGCCAGGCCTTAGAAGGTAACATTTTGTAAAGGCAAACGAATTCAGATTTGTTTCAGGTCCCACAGACGTAAATGCACACGACAGGCCAAATAATGGGCAGAATAGGGGACACACACACACACACACACATAAAAACACACCTGCATGTACATATATGCCCGTAGAGATAGCTCAAGACTTAAAAAATTCACTGACACAAGCATGACTTCACAAGATTAATGTTTGTTGCAAAACTACAACACAAGGGGCATTCCTGAACCAATTTCCCAAAGTCCTGCATCATCCACTTTCATGTCAAAAACAGCCTTATAAAGATATTTAATGCGATGGTTGAACTCCTTGGAAGCCACAAAAAAAGCGACTAAATATAATTTAAAGCAACACGACCAAAGGAAGCAAAAGCAAAAAAAAAAAAAAAAAAAAAAAAAAAACAGCAGCTGTAATGAGCGTCGACGAAAGCAGGGCTCGGCGCAGATACCTCCCCCCCACAGCAGCCCCGGTGAGTCAGATGTGAAGCAAGAGAACAACGCGCCAGTCACCATCAGTCATAACCGACAACTTTATTACTGTATGACCCCTCAGTGTGTCTGACAGTCCTCCTACAAGAAAATCATACACCGCCTCTGTAGGCTGCTCAAGTGCACTGAGCACACATTAGTGCGTGTCTTTGGGACACACTCTGAATGCGCTGTAGGTTTTGAGTCTCTGTAAACAAATCAATAGAAGCCAATGACACCATCTTATCGGATATTAATACACCTAGAGTACATTAGCGCACTCCCACGGTCAAATATGTGACACGCTACATTCAAACAACCCCCACTGTGGCCATGTTTCCATGGTATTGTGTTTCTGCTATATTTTTAGCCGGACTAGTGGCGTGGCTCCAGAAATGGAGATGTTGGTCAGCCTGCCGGTTGCACACAGCGTGATCGAGAGTGAAGTATTTCGACAAATGAAGTATATACACCCAGTTGGCAGTTTATTGGGTACACCCAGCTAAAAATAAAGCAGTCTGATACAACAGTCCTGCAGTAAGATCCTCCCTTCATGAAGGTTACAACGTTCAGTTTTTGTTAAAAATGTTTTAGAGAGGTGTCAATTCAATTTTATGATCATTTTTTGGAGGATGCAGTTTGTGGTGCTGTTGAACTGTATTGCACTACACAGGGGGTTGTTTCTGTTATTTAGCTTCCCCTCATTATATATAGATAAAATAAAACAAAAAATAGTGGGAACACCTGTTTCCCAGTTACTGATCAGACTTCTCAAAACCAGTATGAGTGCTTGTCCAGGTTATCTGGAATTTGGATATGATGTTTACATGTGCAAACACTAAAAAACAGGATACTTCACAAACCCGACCTTTGACCAGGGTACTCATGTTTTTCTTTAAGCAACAGCATGGACTTTTCTCTGGTGCCACATACAAATCGCCAAAAACTTCAGCCCCACTAGAGGGAAGGATATTAGAATAACAATGTCTTCTCTTCGTTATTTTATCCATCTGACATATCTCTGGTGTGCAACGGGTTTTTATAAACACTTTTTCGTTAGTGTATCTTAGTGCTGTTCAGCTGTTTCAACCACACAGTCTTCCAAAAAGGGACTGTTAAACTTTTTATTCTCTCTCAATGATAACCATTTCAATTCCACACAAGAATGAAACGATAAAGCTTGAAATTAAATAACAGTTGTGTTTGTTTTTTTTCCATTTAAATCAACATCTGGTTGTAGAAGTTTGATCATTTTACGCTACACAGTCTTTTATGCTTTTTCACAGGAGCTATGAATTCATAGTTCCTGTGAAAAAGCAGAAATGAGTCTTAAATTACATAGTGTGGTGTCACAGCGTTACTGGACATTGCTGTGGGACACAGGGGACACAATGAGGATGTCAATGGCAGGTGTGTCTGTTTGGGGCCTGATAAAGGAAACAAGGGAAACAATACCTGTGAGATGTGCTGCTCTGTGACTGTGTTTAACGCTGACTGTACTGTCACTCTATAGTCACACTGGCCCCCCTTCACCTCAGCTGCAGTGGAAAAAAAAGGAGTATGACGCCCCCCACCTCCGCACACACACAAGCGCGCATGCACACACACACACACACACACAAAAACACACATATTGCCACATCAAGCTAGCTAAGACTCAATGGTATTGAACCACCTTAAGCAAAAAGCCTGATGTTCAAAACCAACAACACATCAACATAATGATCAGCCACAACTTCCACAACCCACAGACCTTGGAGGTTTTTAGTTGGTGTATGTGTCTGTACGTGTGTGTGTGTGTGTGTGTGTGTGTGTGTGTGTGTGTGTGTGTGTGTGTGTGTGTGTGTTTGTGTGTGTGTGTGTTTGTGTGTGTGTGCGTGCGTAGCGAGCACAGTCATTTCAGAGCCGGATTGTTGCTTTTGTTTTAGGCGTCACGTGAAACAACTAATGACACACAGGGTGATGGGTTATTTGGCACGCACGTCTGTTAATCTCTATGCCGTCATTATGTGTAAACCCACCATTAAGCGTGTTACGGTGGGACGACTGGGATGTGAGGAATGCAATTTACTGCACTGCAAAACCAAGAGCACCATTTCCTGTCATTTTATTACGCAATTACGTCGACTTAATAACGGTTCAACTGCATTTATTCAGCAGCGGGGCACCAACTTCTTGTTACTTGTTTTATCACATATTTCCACAATACGCTAATATTAGCTACAATATCATTCCCTTTCCAATTAATTCTATGTTAAATCGAGGGGGAACATTGCACATGCAGAGAAAACATTGCTCACACATCACATTCACACCTTGTCCTTCAGCCTTTTCCGAAACAGCCACCTCTGTGCCCAAACTCTAACCTCCACCCAACCACAACACCAGCTCTCGCACCAAAAATGGCTCTCCGAAAAACATCCAGAGCAGGCCGTCTTCAGCACACCAACACGCACTCTCTGTAAACCTGCCTTGTCATTTATCATCATCTGCCTCTCACTTTCTCCTTGGCACATCAAAGAAAGAACCAGCCACCTCAAAGTGCACTGCGGTTTGGTGATAGTGGCGAGCCCGGAGATCACAGCCGGTCTAAACTGCTCCCAGATGAGCTTCTAACTGAAGACTGGTATGTGACAGAAAAGCTTACAGAGCACGGTGGCGACGGCAGAGATCAACCAACGCATGCTTCATTACTGATCATATAAACACAGACAAGGCAGGGCAGAAAGCCCCACTCACATTGTTACCAGCAGACTTAAATAATTACAAATTTTCAGCTGCAAAACCAGTTTAAACTGCTAAACTAGTGGAGTAGGATTACAGGGTTGTTTTTTAGATCTTATGCTTGTACTAAACGAGTGAAATTATTCAGAAAAGGTGCACATTTGTGGAATAAATATTGCTTCTACATGCCCCTATTTAAAAAAAAGAAAAGAAAAGAAAAAGACAGAAAATTGTGTCGTGCTGCTTTTTTAGTTTTAGTTGTGAGAAAGTAACCGGATACCAATCTCTGACTGCAGCGATACATAGCTGATATATTGTAATTAGCAGCATTTGGAGGGCGTGAAAATGCAAGGGAGTCCTGGCATTTTCAAGCAAATACGTTCAAATAAAAACATATTTTAGAGCAAAATTAAGATGAAAAGAAAAGGGATAGCGGACACAATATATTTCCGATGACGCCTGCTTTAAATCTCTAACTTTGAGATCTGATTTCTTTAAATAATCTTTAATAGCATGACGAACTCAAGCAATGTCTGCTATTGCTGGTGAAAAGTAAAAATACTGTCCTTCTGTGTCCCCAAGGTAGGACACATCTCCCATCTGGTGCCCTTTGACCTCCTAATATGATGCTACAGGTGGTTAGTCTCTCCACACACAGGTAAGACAAAGTGGGGGGGGGGGTAATAAACCAATTGACCACCTGTTCACAGAGTTTGGACGAGAGCAGGACAGTACAGAGTTGGTTTGAAGCAGCTGGTTGCGTGATTCATCACTGGTGACAAGGCCCATGAGCTGTAACCAGGCACGCGCGTATAGGACTGGATGAAACATGCCGTAGCCAGTTAATGTAGGGCTGCAGCTAATGATGACGTTTTTATTGTCGATCAATGTGTCTGACTGTAACGTTTCGTCTATAAAATGTCCGAAAAAAGTGAAAAAAAAAAAAACTACCACGAGTTCCAGCAGTCAAAGGTGATTTAGAGATTCTTTAAAGAATCACTTTACAATGAAATAAAGTAGCGAAAAAGCAGCAAATCCTCACATTTGAGAAATTGAAACTAGGACTGGAGAAACGTCAAAAAATAAGTGAAAAAAAGCCCAATATAAATTTTCCACAGCTCAAGGTGCCATCTTAAAATTACATGATGTCCGACCAACAGTACAAAACTCAAATACATTCAGTTTACTATCATGTGTGTCAAAGAGAAGCAGCAAATATTCACATTTGAAAAGGTGGAACCAGTGAATAATTTATCAGTTTCTTTCGACTAACCAGTCAGTCAGTTCTCAGGAACTTTTTGATGAGTTTCACTACCAAATACTAAAACAATACTTTTTCGCTACCAACAACAAAAAAAAAAAAGGGGACAAACTTCTCAGTGCATTAGTGTTAAATAAAAAAAATAAACAAAACTAAGAATCTGATCAATTATTCGATGCCAGCTTTTTACCCTTTTCCATTCTCAGACATATTTCAAATCAGCCCTTAAATGCAACTGACCACTGTTAGATAACCGTGTCAGTCCAGAGGTGAATGAAAAGGAAACATCGTTTCACATGCCAAAAAGAAAATAAAACCTAAAACCTAAAACCTAAAATTAGTCAGAGTTTCCCATTAGGAAATAACTCTTTTCAGAGTGGAAAAGACTCTGAAACAGTGTACTTAATAACTAAAAGTAGAACAGTGTTCAGAAGAGAAAGATGAAGCAAGAATTAGATAAAGATATATACAATCAATCAATCATTCAATAAATGAATAAAATATATACATATACATATACATATACATATACATATACATATACATATACATATACATACACACACACATATATGTGTGTGTGTATGTATATATGTATGTATATGTATATGTGTGTATATATATACACTCTTTCCCTTTTCCACTTTTCTCTCTAACACAGACGCAGTCCTGACAAACACCTCATATTCTCCATGACGCAGGTGGCTCCTTTCAGAGGCAGATTTATCTTATTATACAACACAGCCCACTGCTGTGTTACAGGAGGTGTGTGTGTATATGTGTGTGTGTGTGTGTGTGTGTGTGTGTGTGTGTGTGTGTGTGTGTGTGTGTGTGTGTGTGTGTGTGTGTGTGTTTGTGTCTGTGTGTTTTTAAGTATAAAAGCAATCTGGTTCTGTTTGAAGAGATAGCGAGGGCCACACACTTTAGAACAATTCCACTTATGTTTCCTTTGGAAAAGCAGGGCGCTGGAGAGGGGAAAGGCAAAAAGTCTCATAAAAAGCTTTATGTAACCTGCAGACGGTCAACAGAGACTGTAATTTTAAACGCCACACTGCCAGAGGTCTCTTAACACACACATACTGACACGCAGACACGCACGACTTTGTTAGCTCATGCAATTAAATTGACTGATATCATACGCACAAAGTAATGAAGTAAACTTAAACTTAATATTTTTGCTTGACATTTTATACATTAATTCTTTCCTCTTGACCTTTCCTTGTTTACTGTAAAGTAATTACAATGCAGTATAGTATGCAGGGTGCCTTGTAAATTTTATTCCTGTCAGTGTGTGAAAGCTTTTGGAGCGGAAATTACACCACCCAGTGAGACACTAAAACTTAAATCTAAGTCAGACAAACTCTAGCTGGGTTGAGGAGAACTTTAACCACAATTTTCTGACACTACTGTTGCTGAGTAAAACCGTCCAACACCACACTGGAGGGATCTTTCTATTACAGCAATAACAACAGAAACACACTGACTAAATTTGTTCTTGCTGAAAACAAGACGAAGAGGCTAAAGGCTACGCCAGCAGCTCTGTCAGGCTGTCCTTAGGCACAGCGGAGCTTTGAACTAACTGCTAACATGCTGGTGTTTATCAGGTACAATGTTTGCCACGTTCACCATCTTAGTTTGATAATTAGCATTAAACACAAAGTACAGCTGAGGCTCCTGGGAATGTCATTAGTTTAACAGGTATTTGGCAACAAACTGAAGTACTGGACAAATTAAAACTTTGACCTGATGACGGTGCTAAATACAAAGCGAAGGGATCGCCAGAGTCTTTGGAATTAGTCCTGAGGGGGACATGAACGTCTGTACCAGATTTCATTACAATAGTCGTTTTAATATTTAACTAAAAACAAAAAAAAATGTGGGATGTCCAGAGTCATTAGGCTTCATCATCTGGGAACCATGAATGTCTGCTAAAATTTCATTTCATAGTTGTTTCATCCAAATAGTTGTTGAGATATTTCAGTCTGGACCAAAGCGGTGGACCGACAGATAGACAGACGCATGTCGCCGTCCATAGAGATATATTGCTAGCATGGCTAAAAAATAGGGAGAGCAACAAGTGACTTTCACAGTGATGGCATTGTATCACTGTGAAATCACTCTGCATTTGACTTAAACAATCATTTAGGGCTGCAACTAGCGATTATTTCCATCATTAATTATTCTGCATATTTTTTTCCCAGTTAATCGCTTAATCGTTTTGTCTTTAAAATGCGTAAAAATGGGAAAAAGTGCTCATCGCAACTTTCTGACACATCCTCAAGGGTTTTTTTTTTTTTTTGGTCAGACAAACTGTATGCCACAAAAATATTTAATTTATTTTCATATACGAAATAGAAAAGCAGCTAATTCTCACAAATATTCCGGCTTCCCCCGCACCCTACCCTGTTGTAACTGGAGTGCAAAACCCACTTTTAAAAACAGCTCTGGTAAACGACGCAGGGTGTCCGTGTAAATACAAATCCTCTCAGAGTGTAAGAACTTCTGAAGCAGCATTCAGACCATCAAGAGACACAAAGAAATGAAAATGAAATTCAGACGAGTGAAATTCTTCTTGGCATGTTGAGGCAAAGTTTACCCACAGCTATATTACAGACTGACACCACTGTTGCTGAGTAAAACCTTGCAACACCATGGTGAGGGGGGGGTTTTCCTAAAGCAAAAGTAACAACAGAAACACATTCACTGAGCTCTTACAGAACAAAATTCACCATATCGGAGGCGGCTGCAGCTGCTAAGTTAATGATCCGTTTCAGTAAAGGTCTACACTAAATTTTTAGTTGACTGCCAACTTTAAGTAACTGGTTGTTCGAGTTGCGTGCAGTACAATCGTCAAGGCCCTCATGGAGACGACATGCAAACACAAAGAGAGCAAGATCTCTGACACTGACTCCTGTGTGTAAACACAGAGGGTGTTTATGTTTGGCATGGCAGTGCTGCGAGCCTAAAACCCCCTTCAAACACAACTGCGAGTCGTACAAAGAAACAAATAAACACAAAGTCACTCACACGACGCTTGATGCAAGATGCTCGACCCGTGGCCTCTTGCTGTGGCAGCTAAAGAAGCTATAGTAACAGACAGACTCTTGTGAAATCCTGTTTTGCATTCATTGTCTTCAAAAACTGGTGGATTGGGTGACTCTGCTGCTTAAATCAAGTATTGTTTAATGATGGAGAACAAGGATAAATCTTAAGACTTTATTTACAGTCTTTAAGAGATGAACAACGCTTAGTGGGTCATGAGTTTAATCATCATGAGTTTAAGCATCAGTGGATGTGGCCTAATAGTCTTTAGCAAGGTTCAAAGAGGGCCAAGGACAGCACGACTGAGATTCCAACTTCAACTTATTGGCTTATACTGTGGCTACAGTATCAGACAGGAGGCTGCCGCCATCCTAAAGCCGGGCACTGGCACCAGCTGTTTGCCAAATTCTAACTCCAACATCGACAGGCTTCAAGCAACAGGTGTAGAACCTGTGTTGCGGTTTCAGTCTGGAATCAAGTTTCAAAAACAGAAGTGGTAGCAGGAGAAGGGAGATATGACAAAGTGAGGAGCAGGAGGTTAATTCCTTTATGATAATATCATAAGAAAAAAGAAAAAAAAACCCACACTTTTATGGAATGAAACATTAACCTTTGGGGAATAAGAGCCTACTGTAAGTGCCATTTCAGACAACAAATGCCATATGGTCGAATGAGTGCGAGGCTATTGTTTAGGCCGTCGTCTATGAACTTTAATGAGCAGAAAACGGTGTTCATTGACACCTCTGAAAGACAATGTCCCGGGGGGAAAACAGCGGAAAGTAATAAATGTGATGAAACATTAAAGAGATCTCAAATTCGTGTCTTTATTTTATCGAAGCAGAGGAAAAAGTGATTTACCCAACAAAGAAAAACAGTTTTATACTCTATTCTGTTTTATGCTGTGGTACAGCAGGTAGAGCAGGTGCCTCAAATCGTCAAGGTGCATTACTATGAATCAGTGCGGCTGTAGTTACCAAACAACAACAAACCTTAGGTGGCCTCGCTGGCGTTGAGAGAACAGGAAAGAGAGCCGAGAACAGGCAGGAAGTGACACACAATGGAGAAGGATACGAGGACGACGGGAGGAGAGAAGGGGATTGGAGGGGTGAGGAGGAGAAAACGGGGGGTGAGGTTGGAAAGACAGAGGAAGGAAATCGAGAGGGGGAGAATGTGAGAAAGTACGGATTTGGATTCACGTGTACATGAGGACAGGAAAGACAACACAGGATTTTCCAAAGATGAAATTTAATAAGAATAAGCCAATGTTGTCCCTCTATTCTAGGAATACAGTTTCCTTGGTTATATTTTTATCATATAATTTATCAGTTATACACTAGCTCTCTATGAGAACTGATTTTACTGCAGCATTTTGGTTTGTTATCATTGGTTCCACAGGAAAGATATTTGCGGATTTTATTAGCCCCCGTGAGCGAATCCAGCGATCGCACCGATTACATTGAAACAAACTGATTTCGATGCAAAATCTGTCCATTTTATATGCTGATGTGACTGTGCCTTTAATGCCGTTTCAGTGTCTCTTCCATCCCTGAATATTCGTACACTTATTTCTGACATAAAATTGATAATATTTAAGGATCAGCAGCTTCGAAAGGAGAAGAAAAAAAAAAAACTCATTCTGGTAAAACACTACAGACATAACTTAGACCTGCAATGTTCATGCTTTGCAAAAATCTTCTTTTTTTTCCCCTGACATTTCTGTAATCTTTTTATTTTTCAGCTTTATATCTTCAGGCCTGTAAGCATTACTTAGACTAGGGTTGCAGGTAACAATTATTTTCATTATCAAGTAATCTGCTGACGATTCGTCCATAAAATTTTCAAAGAGCCAATGGTGACATTTTAAAATATCTCGATTTGTTCAAACAACAGTCCGAAATCCACAGATATTCAGTTTACCGTCACTGAGAACTAAGAAAAAAATAAAAAATTCACATTTGGGAAGCTGGAACCAGTGAATTTCTTGCAGCTTTGGCGGGATAACCCTTTGTTAAAAAAAGTTGCCAATTAATTTTCTATCAATCAGTGAACTGATCTAGAAGAGGTTTGGATCTGAAATTAATCGGCAACCATTTTAATAAATCGATTAATGGTTTTCGCCGTTTTTCTTCAAACATTTCCTGATTCCTGCCTCTCAAATGAGAAGATTCCCTGCTTTTATTATTTATGGTGCTTTTTATTATTGTAATAACTAAATATTTTGGAGTATTTCCACCTTTTGCTCAAACAAAACAAGACATTATGAGACATCGCATTCGGTTTTGCGAATCAGGTCTAATTCAAGTCAAACAATGTCCCTCTTTGGTTGACCTGGTCATAACCCACAGACATACACAACCAGTGACGATAGGTCATTAGAGGCTGCTAAGGAGACACCGTTTCTTTAAAAAAGGGGTCACGAGGCAAAAATGTTAGGAATCACTGCAATGGCTGATGAAAGATAAATGCTAAAAGCACCAAAAAACTCGCTCTGACGGAGGAGGAAAAACAGACTCAGTTTACAGGTAGGGAATGTACAAAGTCTGCGAAACGAGGTGTGTCTAGTTTTGCTGCTGCTGGAACAAAAAAATAAGCTGGTGATGTCATAGAGTAGGTTGCTGTGAGAGTGTGAGAGAAAAAGAGAGAGAGAGATAAGATCCGTATCTGTCTGCCGCTCGGTCTGTCTATCAGCTGCCCTTGGAGATAAAAAACATACGGTACTTTTCCCACAAACAACAGATAAGGAAGTCGAATTCTAAGCTCAACGGTAGAGAATGACCTCACTTTAAAGTGTGCTGGGATTCCAGAAAAATTCCCATAAGAGAAAAAAAAAAAAAAAAAAAAATACCTCAAGAGTAATAAAGAGGCACAAAGACTGGTCAAACCGGACTCATGAAATGGCTTGCAGTGTGTTTTTAAAAAAAAACAAATAGAAATGAATAAAATGGAGAACACACCTTGATAAGGGCCAATTCATTTGAAAGGCAAACACAGCCTGCGCAGCAACAGCACGGTTTTTGTCAACACACAGTTCGCTCTACGACTTGTGAGGAAATACCACTTCCTTTTTTTCAAGATTGACACATGCAAAGAGCCAAGTTCCTCTCATGAATCTGTGACACGGCGGCGACGGTCACACATTAACGCTGTCATGTTCTACTGCTGCTGAAATCGTAAGCTGATTTACAGGCTGGGAATTCAGCTGCTAGGAGGCAGTTACCACTGATGCACCGTTTGTGGAAAGCACTGTCGGTGTGACGGCCTCAAAGCTCCTCCCCGAGCTCAAATACCAAAAAACTGAATCTCTTTTAAATGGAATAGTGAAAAGACTGTGCATACAAGACTTGGGTACTGTTTAGACTGAGGGTCTTATCAAATCCTGATTCCAAATCACGATCAGCAATTTTCTACAGTGGAAGTGTGCCTGCTGCAACATGGCCGTGGGCTCCCAACACCAGGTCTCAAAGATGATGATGAATATGTCACACAGTAAGCCTTCAGTCTGTGATTTGAATTGAAGATGAGCTTCTTTGGCTGTCCAGTGTGTATATGTGTGTGTATGGGTGTGTGTGTGTGTGCGTGCGTGCGCGTTGATGGGGAGTGGGTATAAACCCTGCTTCAGTCTAGAGATAAATCCTCTCTGGCCCAGACTGTTACATCGGGTTTGCCCGTCTGACCATCCATCCGTCAGTCCTTCAGTCTTTGTTCTTCTCACTGTTTGTCTTCCCTCTCTCTGTTTAAACTGGAGCTTATTAAAACTTCCCTTTCTCATATAGACCACAGCCTGGTACCTTGCTTAATAATTATGCACGGGCTAGTCGTACAGTGCCACTGCTGATACTGATTGTACACTTCACAACACTAACTTTCGAATTTTCTAATCTATACAAACACACATGAATGCCAATTTGCACTTTCCAAAGCATTTTATGCAGACTTTATAAAAGAAAAACATACAAAAAAAAACAAAAACAAAAGACAAAAATCTTTTTGTGTGCGACCAAATCTAACTGGACGTAATGCCCAAATCAATTCTGCCGTACAAATTTGGAAACATTACTATTGTTACCACTGCTACACGGTAAGGCTGGCAGAATACATTACTCAAAAAAACATGTCTCTAACTAAGTTATCTTATCAGCCTTGGTTGATATAGTCAATGAGTAATACAGGAAATTTATAGTACCGAACTGCCAAAGATAGGTTTCAGGTGATTTACACGCAGTTTCATCATCACATATTTTGTCCACCAGAGAGCACAGACAAGTATAATTAAGGAGTTTCTTATTTTCTGTTTTACATAATTGTAATCAGAATATGTTTGGGTTTTGGACTGTCGGTCAGGCGAAACAAGACATCTGAAGATGTCATACAGGGCTCTGGGAAATTGTGATAGACTATTATTGCTTTTTCTTGACTATATACACCAAAAGCTTAATTCATTAGTTGTAAATAGAAAAAAGAAAGAAAAAAAATAAAAATAAAAAATCAACAGGTACTGAAAGTCACCATTACTTGCAGCCCTAACCTCAACGTGGTGTTGCCTCCATGGAGTTAACAATGTCTTGCAATTGAAAAAAAGTATATAATTTAGATTTACTTTCATAGTTTCCATACAATTTTATGTTGGCATCTTGTTTGAAAGTTGCATCTTCCTAACAGTTGGTACACTGGCGTTTACTGACACAGCATTTTCAATTTCCATTTGGAGTATTGCTGCCAGCTTTATTTCAGTTACCACAAATTCTCAAATTTCCAAGCGTGGGCCGACTCCAGTATTTTAGGTATTCTATTACGGCCTGCATACAAGTACAACTCAATGGTAAACGTAAAAACACGACAACTTCCACAGTAACCTCCCTTTTTCCAATAAAGGGCCAGTAATTTCTTACAGCGGTCCCACACATTATTCCCAAAGGACGCCACCCCTGTGTTCTAATTACTGCTGGCATCTTGGAAACCACCAGGCTGCTTCCAGCGTCCCGATTCAGGCCTGGAGCCACAGTTTAAGACACCACAGGTCACAACCCCTTTTGCAGCACTGTATGGGCTACATTGTGCATACACTCCACACACACACACACACACACACACACACACACACACACACACACACACACACACACACACACAGCCATGTGGAATGAGGACCTGTGTTAAAGGGTTGTCATGGAAAAGTGAAGGGTCATGCATTGCTGTAGAATATCCAAGCAACCCATGTCACACACACACTAAGACACACACACACACACACACACACACACACACACACTACGTGGGCAGAGAAGTAGAATAGCTCGATTCTGTTACAGTAGGCTGAATCTTGAAGCCGTGGAACAAACCAGCTGTGTTTGCAAGACTGTCTGAGAGACTGAGCGTGTGTGTTAATGCCTCTGTGTGAGTGAGAGCCACTTGAAGACTGTAGCAGGCCAGTGTTTAGACAAGGACCTGAAGAGTGACCCAATTTTTCGAGTTCCAGACTTGATAAAGCCAAATGTCTTTGATTTTTACCCAATCCAATGCTCAATTTAGAGCCCAATTCTAAGTTTGCAGGCAAGCAGAGACTTCACAAACAAATTTTAATTTAGGTTAGAATGTATGATTTTATTCAAGGTTGTTTCAATACGGGGGGGGCAAAATGGGCCACAAAGTTGGGGGTTGTGGTGGCCTCATGTGAGTCCCTGAGGGTAATAACCACTGGCCTGCTGATCACAGTTTCCTACTTCTGTATTTTAAGATTTATTTATTTTTGATTCTGTGCTCAATTTAGGGACCCATCTATATGCAAAGAAGTAAAACCACTTTAAAATTTAAATGGCTCCATTCTCCTCATTTTTTAAGACTTTCATAACTGATACTAATCTGCAACAGGGGGGAACTCGACACTTATTGTCAAATGAAATGTAGGCTAAACCTGACAACTGTCAAAAGGGGATTAAGCCACAGACTGGGTTTTGCTGTTGTTATGCAAATATTCCTCTAACTTGCAGCAACACTTGCCAAACCACATTGACAATTCTGTCGATTTAATGTATCCTAGGTCATAGGCAAGTCAATGCCAAAGGTAGGACATAAAACTTTACAACTTAAAAATGTTAAGGGTCGTCAGGTAAATTCGGCACAGAAAGGAACTTAAAAGATCATTAGCTTCACAGCTGGCTCTGCTCCTTCTACGGTGGATATTGTTGGGCGACGGCAACAGGGACACAACAGGTGAACTAACTCAAAAAGTGACCATTCAATTTAAATGAATGCGGTTTTTTAATACTGAATATATGCCCGAACTAAAGTATGACTGCTACATGATGACAAATGTGCTTTAGTCAATTTGATTTCATATGTGCTTCTGCTAGTAAGTCAGGGAGTATTGATTTGACAGATTGTTGAATGAAGTTCTGAGCGACGCCCCGTCTGAATGAGACAAGTGGACATTTACACACACAAAAAAAAAAAAAAAACACAAACTCCTTGCAGGGAGATTATACAGAAAGAAGCGGATGGTACTTAAAAGGGTTTACCTTGCTTTCTGTGACTTTGCCCGACGGTTTTTTGAAGAAAGATGTCCTGGCCGTGAAAAAGTACTCTTCGGAGTCCTCCTCCAAGCTACTGTAGCCACTGCTCATCGTGCTATTCCACGTCATTTGCGGGGAAAACTTCTCGACTCAAACTCTGCCGCATCAAAAACAACCCCCCCAAAAAATCAAAAAATAAAAAAATAAAAAAACAAATCAAAACACTGAACAGCTGTTAGCTAGAAACGAACTCCAAACGCGCTGAGTACCGACGAAAACCTCCGTGCGTTTGCGTTCACGGGAATCACTGTTTGCTCAGTATGGGATGATTTCCTGTTTCAAATCGGCTCAAGCGTCTCCCAGTCCACCTTCCTCTGCTCCCGTCAAACACGGTAGCTCGACTCCATTCAAATGAATTTCAGTGTTTCCATTTTTTTTAACGCGTGAGTTGTTACGACGAAACGGGTGGGTGGGGGTCGGGGGTGGGTGTCCTCCGGCTCTTAACGGTTCGCCAGTTTCGAGATAGATAGTAGCAAGGGGAAAAACTCCGCATTACACGACGCCCGTCCCGTTACACTGCTGAACGTATGGGCTAACTTATCCGTGTGACAGCCAGCTACAGTAAGGCCCCGCCCACTACGAGCACCAAATCCGGCCAACCAATCGCCTGTCTGACAGTTACGGAGACCGCGCCCGGTACAAGGCGACAGCCAATCAGCGCTTCGACGGCCAGTTTGAGTGGAGCTGAAGGCAGCTTATGTTGCGGATGATTAAAAACTGTGTGATTAAAAAATAAATGATACACATATATAAATCTTTAATTTTAATTGTCTCTTGTATATCTATCTACACAAACAACATATTTATTTTTGCTTTGCTCCTTTCCTTTCCTTTTCTTTTTATTTCTCTACAGCATATACTAATATTTTCTTTACCATAATTGTTGTTTCACTTTGTATCGGTCAATAAAATATGAAAACTCTTGTTGTTTTTTAAGGGATGGGCAGTTCTAGCTGTTTTTATTTTGAAGCACAGGTCATACGATGTCACTGATTTCGTATTTATCTATTTTATATTTATAATCTTAGATGACAAGACACTTATTTGCTGTCTGTCCAATGGGTACGGACAGAGACAGGAAAGACAGCTTTCATGTTTTCTGCTCCAGGCACTTGGAATAGTTTGCAGAGGGAAATGAAATCAAAGAACTCGGTATCCTAGATTGAATTCAAGTCTACTGTTAACCGTGGTGAATGACTCCTTTAATGACTGTCCTTGTTTTTAAGCTTATTTTAGCTTCCCCAATATTGACAGTCATTCTGTAACCGTCTTTGTTCTTAGCTTATTTGAGCCTCTGAGCCTTGAAACTTGCAATGCTGCCATCCTGGCCAGGCCTCCCTCGAAAAAGAGGTCGCTAACCTCAGCTGGATTTATCTGGATAAATAAAGGTTTAATGAATAAAAATATTGTTATTACGGACATTTTAAAACATGCTCAAGTATAACATGTATAATACTGAATGCTTAACATTTCTACCATTTTCATGCCATTTAATTTTCTTCCTCATCAATAAACTTTGAGTAAACAGAGGGATTTCTGCTCAGTGACATTGTATCGTTTTGGTAGGTTACTGTGATCCAGTATACAGTAAAATGGAATCTGTAAATATTGGTGGATAATTTCTAGCCGTCTAAGTTGCCCCTTCTTCTGTTTTACCTCATTAACAACAGAAACACACACAATAGCCGTCGAAAAACAGACCAGAAACTGGGCTGTTTCTAAGCACGAAAGTGCTGTCTTTAACACAGTCTGATAAAGACTGTGTGAGACGGTTGAAAGGTCCACTGGGTAGTACAGTAGGTGGACCTTGAGTTGGTATTGTTTTGTCAATTTTCCATAAAAACCATTTATTGTACGAACAGAACCTCTAAGTTTATATCAATAACAATACCAGATTTATCTTTCTACAATCTGCAAAAGAGTTCTGTATCTCCCCGTTTCCTGGTTGCCTTAAATCCTTTAATGCTTAAGCACACAGGATATTCAAGCTTGCAATTTTTTACCCTCTGCACTTTGCTGACATTTGAAGTGCCCAGAGGCAAAATGAGAGCCAGTGGGGCTTTGGAGTCACCCTCAAAACCTCAGTATATTCGTAACAAAGCTTGAAAAACACACCACCGACAAGAATATAAGTTACACACATTCCTAAAATAAATGACAGAGGTCAGTTGTAGAACAGCGGCCCTAAGCAGCTCAGAAAGGTTTTTACCCTGTTTTTATTAATACCCTGAAACATATATTGAAAATATTTTGAAGATGCAACAAATAGGCAAAATGCACCGTCTCATTACAATCGAGAGTCAACAGACTAACGTTAGCTTTCTAAGTTTTTTTTCCTCTGCAACATGCTTTTCCTGCTCCAGCTAGCGTCAAGTTAAGTAAAAATTCAGACAAAACGGGAATTTAACAGCTACTGTTGCTGAACTGACGCATAGTGTGTGTGTGTGTGTGTGTGTGTGTGTGTGTGTGTGTGTGTATGTTTTAATTGCTATGGCCATTGTACACGCCCTTCTCACTGGGTGACCAGGCCTCACTGGCAGCTGCCTTTTTTAGACACTTTAAATGCCCTAATGCTGGAGGTGTGTCTGTGTGTATTTCGAAGGGAAATGATGCTGGATTGTTTCTATCGTTTTAAATTTTTACCTGATTAGGAAACCAATGTCTCAGTAACTACACTGGCCATTTTAAAATTAAAACAATGAGATTTTTTCATGCTTTAACAGCCTTTACCTTCAGTGAATGTTTTAATGAGCCCAAAGGCAAAGCACCCCGGTTAGAAAGAGGATAATTATCTTTTTTCTTTCCTTTTTGAATGCGATTACTATGTGAAAATTAGCTCGAGCCCCCCTACGTGTGTGCTAATGGTCAGTTTGTTTTGTGTCCAGTCCCTACAACTGTTTGCTCTGGCTCTAATTCACTCAATGGACCTAAGAAGAGGCCTCGGGCAAGAAGCTTTAATGTTCACTTTACCATCAGTCCAATTTTCCTTTGCAAGTATCCCCACTCCCAACTCCATAAGACTAAAGTATCAAAATAGAAACCAACAAGAAACAGAGTAAAAACAATATTGACCTGATATTACAATTAATTAATAACTGCAATACTGTATATACCAAGGCTATAAATCAGTGTTTTTGGACTCCGGACATGTTTGCTCTGGACAATCAGGCTCAGGATAAAATTAGCCAAACCCAAATGAGAAGTCAAGTCTCCATGTGGTGTGGTTTGGTCTTACCATACGGCATGTTCCTGGTGCAGAGAAAGACTAGCCTTTTGTGGAAGTATTATTTTGTTCGAGCATAAAGGGATTTAAAGGTCGAGACCGATGTCTTTGGATTGAAGCAAGTGATACCACATGTTTTTTGCAAACATTCAATGTTGACATTTTTGGCTTTTAGTGAATTATCTCACCAACTGTTGAATGGACCGTCATGAAACTTGGTGCACACATTCATGTTCCCCTCAAGATGAATTGTGATCACTTTGGCGATCCCCTGATGTTTTTATCTAGCGCCATCATTGGATAAAAAATTAAAACTTGTCCAGTACTTTGGATTTATGACTAAATAGCTGCATAAGTACTGACACTTTGTGTTTACTGCCAATTAGCAAATATCAGCATCCTAACAAGATAAATTAAGATAGTGAGCATGTTAAACAATATATCCTCTTAACATCAGTATGTTAGCACATTCATTGTTAGCAAGTTAGCATGCTTATGTTAGCTTTTAGCTCAAAGCATCGCTGTGCCTAAGTACACTCTCACAGAGCTGCTAGCGTGGGTCTAGATTTTTAGCCTTGTCCTGATACAACCATCGTGTGCGTGTGCAAAATAACCCAAAATGTTAAAAACAACCAGTATCAGTCTATCAAACCCCATCAAAGCCAGATTCAGAGTAAAAAACGATAAAAACGTTTATTCAAAAGAATTTTATTAGTAACTGCATGCTTTGGAGACTTTAAGTCTGCCACTGCTAGTTGTGTTTTTACGCACATCAATACGAACAAAAGCTCCTTGCAGTACTGACGTACTGCAGCTAATAGGGCCTGTATGTTGTCGCCATACAGCACCATAAAACACAGAATAGAATCAAAACGATACTGAAAGCTTATTACGCAGTATGTTCAGTCAGGCAGCAACCTGACCCGCTGCAGAGTTTATGCGGTCGTAAATTGGATCAGAGTTTTACTCATGTTTTCAGCCGGTGGTGTTAAAGTCTTTTATATTGCGCCTTCATGGGCCAACAACTGGAAGCTATTACTGAGCCCAGAGATTATTAAAAGTGCAAGTACCCTCTGTTTTCAGCTACTTATAGGACTTTGTTTCCTACAACACACAGAATTAATTATTTTTAACATTATATGCTGGTATAACAACCCACCCAGCTGTAAAAAAACAAAACGAAAAAAATCAGAAAAGCAGGTTCAACTGCAGGGTGAAATCTACGGTACATCTGCACTAAATCAAGCCAAACCCCCACACACACACACACACCCAAACACACACTGGGAACAAGCAGTGGACTACTTGGAAGATTTTTAGACAGACAGGCTCTAATTTAAAACCAGCAGGGTTAGAAAGGGGGACCAAAAATAAATAAGACACATCTGTGAAAGCCAAACCACCATTTTCTCCTTTAAAATACTGCAGTGATCCATCCAACACACACACACACACACACAGATAAGCAGACATGCCACGATCTTGTCCCTAAATTGTCCAGTGTGATGCAGAAGAAGGGCAAAGACAGAAATACACATTTAAAAAGCTTTAGGTGAACACATGCACCGATATTTGTCATTTTAACTAATAAAAAGAAAGTGTTTGTATTCTTTTACTTCTTTTACATTATTTTTGGCCTCCAGAAAACTGTTAAAATGGCATCTGAAAGCTGATATTAATGATGCTCCATTTGGTTGAAGCTGTCAGGTATCGATAAACAGGGATATTTTGTACATATAATCGACCACTTTTAAATTCATACACAATTAAACCTAAAAATTGTTGGCAGAGCAACATATTCATGAAAATGTCAGTAATATCTGATCAAAATGGACAAGAAGGGTAGTCGTTAGTACTATAGAAGAAATATGTAACCAGTCAAACGCCATCTGATTCCTCATATCAGAGGCAGACGACACTGATGACACAATTCGTAAGCTGTTGGCAGCATTGGTTCTATTGGCGAGACGTAGCATTATCAATCTGACCTCACTCGCAATGTTAACATGAGACTGTCAACAAGGTAGTTAGTTGTATGGCTGTCAAAAACGTCCTTACAGACATATGACGAGTGTGTGAGTGGACGTGGATTAGGGAGCCCGTGGGAGACTGTTTAACAGGACACAGCGAATACAAAAGCTGATTTTACTTGTTCACGTGGACCAGTTTCGGACTTTGACTCTCGCGAGACACGGAGCATTGCTCCCTGATCCCAGAAGTTAATGTTCCATGAGTTTAATGTTTTGTTATTAAGACCACAGTCCAGACAGGTCATCTCAGAGACCTGCCAATATGGACCAAAAAAAAAGTTGCTGATAGTGTGCAGAAGTCACCAAATGGTACCTTCAATAGCCCTGCTACTTCATTGCACGTTTTTTTATAATTAATAACATTACTTGATGACATCAAATCAATGATCCATTCTTGAATTTTTAACCAACAGTTTACCTGCTGATTACACACAGTAATAAATATTATCTCTCACTTCACACACATTACGCATAGGCGCAATATTAAGAAGACCCCCCCCACACACACACACACACACACACACCCACGCACAGAGAGGTGTATGTATATATGTGTGTGGGCACTGGTGTTAATCTGTTGTCCAGCCACTTTGGCCTGGAGCCAGTCTGGTTACACATTACTGACATTCCAGTGCAGCCAGCTCCTGACTAACATACAGACTCTATACTGTAACTCTGTGACTTTTAACATGAAGGCAGCAAAGTGGACAACAAGAAGATTAAAAGATTAAAACTTTCCCATGGCACAAAAATGCATTTCCCATAGGTTTTTTTTTTTTTAATTAATTTAACATTCATTTAAAAGGTCCTGATGTTTTCCCATGTATAGCTGCAAATAATGGTCAAGTTATTTTATCTAAAATGTCTTCTTCACACTCAAAAAAACATCCAATATGAAACTCTTTTTGGACTGTAACAGGCACCCTGCAAACGAAAAAAAAAAACAAGCAACTCATTTCTCCATGATGTTTGAATGAATCATGTCAGCATCGCCATTCATTTTTCTATCAAATGTACTAATTTTTTAGCCTAACAAATCATTTAACCTCTGGATTTTTGGTGTGAATTATTCTGGATAAATTAATGTACAAATGACGACTGTATTGGTACTTGAAGGTACATTTTGTTCATCATGCTGCATCTACCACCTTGGTTGTACTATATTTATTTAATCCCTATTATTTTTAAGATACTTATGTATAAAATTAAAACTACCCTTTGGTCCAACACGTTAAAGTATTCATTATTTTGAGTTTTGTGAAAGGGTTTTAGTCCACCTGGGATATCTACAATCTATTTTTACTCCCTGACAAGAACAAGTCATGTGAGAAACGCTGGTGTGTATCTGCAGGTGCAGGTCTGGTTTAACATTGAACCAGTTTCAAAGCAGGAGCAGGCTCCAACAGACCTCTAACATGTATCCTGGATGATGAGACAGTAACAGGATAAAGCAACATCAAAAGCATCAAGTGCAGGTGTAAAGATGAATTAAAGACCTTTTCTTTGAAATTATATCCACTTCTTTGTACCTTTGAGGTCATGTAATTGTTCCTGTATTTACCATATATTAAACTAAAAACTCCCTTGAGATTAAATAAATATTTAATAGTTAATAGGGATTTTTTCTTTTCTTGGCATACTAAAGAGTTAGATGATAGTGCGTTTCAAAAACAAAAAACACAAGATCCAAGCGTAAGGAATAGATTAAACAGTATTTGTTCTGATGTTAGCATTTCCAGCTAACTAGCTGCTAACCTAACCGAGTGCTACTTCCAGTTTCATTTGAGTAGCTAACTACGTTTGTGGGGTTACAGGTCACGTTAAAGAAAAAAAAAACAAACAGCCCCATTCATGTTAGCACATCCAGTGTGCTACAAGAGTTTAAGCTAACGTTATCCTTCTCTTTATCTGATTTGGGGAAGTTTACACTGGGGCAACCCCGGCCGAACTAGTTAGTGGAGATAGCATTACATTTGCCAAACACACTGATTAATCCACATCCCGAAAGCCTTTTCTCTTGTAACATTAAAAGTGTAGCATTGTGTTTGAAAATACGAACAATAAAGCATAAATCTAACCTGTCTCGCTTGTCGGACTATGCAAGCTAACGTTAAGCGGCCAAACAAGGGTTGTGCGCTGTAAAAAAGAAATGACAGTACAAGTACAAGTACCGTTTCTTTATTTCCTTTTATACAAGGATCATCAATTTGTGAGGATGCTAATTTTTACCTGGGACTTTAGCATTAGCCTACCACTTTAGCACTATATCATGTGTGTAGCCGTCATATATATACCGTATTTTAAACCTTTCTCTCTCTCTTTTAAAATGAGTCAGCTGGAAACATCGGCCGAAGACGGTGTTTTTAACCTACTCACGGAGCTAACGTTAGCTTAGTGTCTGTGTCTGAAATCAAGGACCCATTGTTCAAAAATTACTAAGAACTTCAAGTAAATTTGCCAGCATCATCATGGTGAACTGTACGCAAAAACTGAACGTTTGACAGTAGCTGAGGGGACAGGGCTTAGCAAAGGGTAAAATCCCTGTAAGTTTGATTTACAATTCCGGCTGCATATGAAGTGACTGTGGATAGGTTTGGCTTTAGAGGCTTGGGAAGGGGCACTGGGGTAGTGGGGTAGTGGGAGGTGGTTGGTAGATACGTGTTAAGAGTAAGAGGTCACACTATGGGAGAGGTTGGGGCGGAGGGCATCGAAGGGTGGGCAAAGGTCAAAGGTCAAACTTTGAGCAACGTGTCATATTCAGGAAAGTTAGTACAAGAGAGAGGAAAGGGATGTTTGAAAAATTTCCCCTCAGGCTCCTGCATCCCATCTTTATCAGTACAGAGTGTGAGTGTGCGTTGTTTGTGCATCTGCACGGGTGTGTGTATGTAAACACGGAGTGACTCTTTTTTTCTGCAGGTGGGTGTGTGTCTGCTCTCTAATTTTAAGGCTCGGGAGGGTAATGAGGGTGGTGTGTGTGTGTGTGTGTGTGTGTGTGTGTGTGTGTGTGTGTGTGTGTGTGTGTGTGTGTTTTAAACTACTTTAAAGGTGAGAACCAACAGTGAGTGTGTTTCTGTTGGGCAGTGGGAGTTTTGCAGCTCCTCTTGACTCAATTGACCTGTAACCTGGTTTCTACATAAAAAGTAACATTTGTGGAAGTGGAATTATGCTAAAAATCTGATTTAAATTTGCAAGATTTAAAGATACACGTAAGTAGTTTCTTCTTTACAAATCACAGAGTGATAAAATCTAATATTTTCAAAAGAAAGACAGAAATCTCAGATGAAACTTAACATAAAGTGTCCACAAAATTCTCTAAGAAGGACAAACAACAGAAAATTGCCTCCGGCTGCGCTACTAAATCACAAAACAATATAAAGGATATGACAGATGTCTGTGTCTGCCCTGGGGAACGTTCTTTAGCTTGTGAGCCTCTACTGAACACATGACAAAGATTGCCACCGACAGCCAGATGACCAACAACATGACCGGATACATTTTCTGCGCCTGCATGAAAGGTAATGACTTCTTGGGAGTCTTCGTTACTGGTCCAAGAAGCATCACAGAGAGAGACAGAGCCAATTTGTCGACAATTTCCATGTTGCCGGGAGCCTTATCAAACGGGTTGATCCTACACACACATGTATCCTCCGAATAGAAATCGAGAATATGTCCAATTAGTGGTCGCCCCGGGGTCTTCCGCTTGTGGACGAGGAAAAGAAATGATGAAGGCAACAAATAAGGACTGGTTAGGCTAAAATCAGTAACGGGTCACGGGGCTGAACAGCCAGGCAGAGGGCTCGCCCTCACTGCCCCCGCAGCATTCAAAACGCCGAAGGGCTGATGACAAGGGGAGAGCCAGCTGGAGCCACACAGGGCCAGAAACACTGCAAAAAGAGGCAGGTGACATTTGGCCAGAGATACGTGATGAGAGCCAGACGGTGCTTTGAGGCACTAATGCATATTTAGGCAACGTGGAGACTCCTGCAGGTTGGAACAAATACCAAGATTTACTCAAGTACTATTCACCTGCGGTCTGGTAATATACTCAGACTAATAAAGCCTGAAGGTGCAAACATCACACATACGATGCGGAACGCTAAGGAAAAGCGTAAGGACATCGAAAACAGGAAAGGGCAGGAGTTCATTGTAATGCAGCACACTGTGCTGGCGTTAGTAGCCCTATAACACCTGTGTCTAAAAGTGTGTGTATGTGTGTGCGTGGACTCTTGTTTTGGTGTTGCAGGTGTTGAATATCCCACCCGAGCTCCACGTTGCCTCGGGGCCCATGAAACTGATCCACTAACGGCATGAAAGCCTTTGAATGCAGAATATTTTCACACATAATGGAGTATATGTTTGGATTTCAGATGCTGATAGACTTTATTTTGGTTGTATTTGTGTGTGTGTGTGTGTGTGTGTGTGTGTGTGTGTGTGTGAGAGAGAGAGAGTGTGACCCATGCGTCCTGTGTTTCCCCCCCGGAGGCCCAGTATTTCACCCTGACAGACAAAACACTGAGTGTCTCGTGATCAAAGAGCGGAGGAATGCTGTCTGATGATCACACGCAGCCTCGGTGTATCACATAATCACAGACAGACAGCGAGAGGAGGGATGCAGGCTTAAAAGTCGAGCCCTGTAGCCCTGCAGGCTACACTGCAGCTGGAGGAGCAGAATTACACGGTTGCTGGTGGTTAATGTGGGAGTGGCAGGGTTGATGAACGAGCACCGAGGAACCAGCGACGAGGTGCTGGACCGTTGCCTCCTTGGTTGAAGTTTCGGACCAGGTTTGCAGCGGCGGAAGAATGTTTAAACTCACAGAAAAGCAAAAAAAATACAGGTGTTACCGAAATTTCATATGTGGAAATCTGAAAAAGTAAACATAAACATATTGCGTATCAAGGAGCTTGTTTCAAACTGTGCAGAAAGCAGTTGGATGGCCGACAGACCTTAGGTTGTTTTCCCTTCCCATCCATAATGACCCCAATGGCCGTTACCGAAACAATTCATACAGCACGGGCATTTTCTCATCTGCCACTTCTGTGGTTGAGGTTTGGTTAAGTTTAGGGAACTAAAGCTCGACTTAATCCTACCCAACTGTACTTGGTAGCAGGTATTTCTTTTTCCACTGCAGATATAGCCGCCCCTCGATGTAGTGGCAACGCCGTGTGACTCTGTCGTGACGTCGACGTCAACGCGACACACACAGGAACAATGGAGGGTATCGAAGGGGAAATGTGCGACATTTTAGGCAGCGCTTATGAACGCGCATTCGGCCAGAAGTGCACATTACGGGAAATATTTTCAGACCGATCGGAGTTACACGAGCATGGGGTCGTTCAGATGAAATAGTGCTTTCACTAAAAATAATATTTTTCATTGAATACTGAATTGAATTACTTAAAACCTAACAGGATAAGGAAACGCAGCTGGTCTGAACTCACAAAGCTGAAAGGAACTGTTTTGCAGCAGCAGCACAATGACAGAACTGTGAGAGATATAGGGTCCCCGGCCAAACACACACACACACACACACACACACACACACACACACACACACACACACACACACACAGACACACACAGACACACACACACACACACACACACACACACACACACACACACACACACACACATATACACACAAACGCACACAGAAAGACTCAGAGTTCAATTCAATTCAAAAGAGATTTATTGCCGTGATAAAAGTTTCGTACTTTGCCAGCGCAATCTTTCTCCCTCACACCGTCTCTCCTTCCTACACAGACTCCTGCTGAACTCGGTTCAAAATAATAGTCCTCAAGCTTTTCATATAAATAAACACAAAAACATAAAATCTGAGTGAGCATAGACAAATGAGCTCTTTGTTCATTGTTCAACTTGAGAATTCTGGGAGTTTTATTATCAAAACACCAAGAATGCTTTTGTACTTTTTGTTTGTATATCTCCTCCTGTCCGTCCCCCCCCCCCCAGCTCTCCGTCTGTCGTTTCAATCCGAGGTCCGTCTGCGTGCATCTGTGTATTTTTATTTTATTTTACAGTGAGGTCAGTGTGTCACTGCTCTGTTGAAGCTGTACGTATGGTGAAAGTGTGTCATTTTCAGTGAGCTTTTATCCCGGCTGGTTGGTATCTGAGGCTGAGATTGTCCGCCTGGATAAGGACTGGATCCAAGATAAGGCCAAACAAACGTACACTGTAAACGCACGCGCACACACACACACACACACACGCACGCACACACACAGACACACACAGAGAGAGGAGTCCACTGCAGCGTCCCACCCTGATACAGATCTGTGTTTTCCTTTGAACCTCCCACAAGCTAAGCGAAAAAATGACTTACAATTTGCTTTGGCAGAGTTCACTTTACCTCCCGATGCACTGATCCTGACTCCCACACACATGCACACGATTAAACTGGGTTTTACTTTGTGCTGAAGAGCACAAGAACAGTCACAGCAATATTTTCCTTCAAGCGCCGCCACGGACCTGCCGAGCTGGTCATAAATTCCCACCCTGATGCCAAAAAAGCTGAAAAGCACATCCTCTCCCGTGATGGGCCTTTAATTCGCACCACTGTGCATTAATGTGGAGAACACCGGTAGTGTGCTTTTGAAAGTGACGCACAGCTGTCGCTGGCTGCGGAGGTGAGAGGCCCTTCTGACAAACTCCAGCTCTCTCTGTGATCACTTGTCGATCGCACGATTCAAGAGGCCCGTTCCTAGAGGCGGGTTTGCTGCGTCATCTGGATAAGTCGGGGCGATGTCGAAACACCTGATATGGGTTTAACTCGGCAAATTTATCCAGATAACCCTGCAAAGCTGCTTAAAGCGGGCCTCTGTTGTTGTCAAACATGAAAAAAGTTATCTGATCAAGGGTCTCAAGCTAGAAAAGCCAGGGATTACTGTTTGCCTGTCATTCTTATTTTAGTTGTGGGTTATTAAAAATGCACAGTGCGTTCCTTCCACAGTCCCATCTGCCCTGGGTAAAAGAGAGACAGCGGTATATACAGGTGAATAGTCTGTACAGGAGGAAGAGATAAGCAAAAAAGAGTCTTTGTCAGCCTTTGTCCTAGAAATGCATGCACTGCTGATTAGCAACACCAAATACGCTTTGTATTCCGGACTACGTGAGAAAACTTTGACAATAAATCTATTTGCCAAGTTGGAAAACGTTTATACCTAATATACTAATTGCTATTGTTATTACAATACAATATTCAGTCACGGAAACGAAAGCATGAAAAAGCACTGGGTTATGTTCGGGGAAAGCTCGTGTTCTTGGCGTTTGACCAATATTTAACCAAAACTATAATGTCCCCCTTACCTTTTCTCTTCAAAATGCATTTGGCAAAGCTAATCAGTAGTATATAAACATCATGTTTAGCACACAGCGTTGCTCTGTTAACAGCTATAATATACTGTAATCGAACCTTTGCTATCGTTGGGGATTTTTATAGGGATGGCAAACATAAAAAATACACTTGTTTTGTAATTGAGTTTCTAGTCAAGCTGCACCGCTGAATTGTGCGGGCTATGGTGACAGGAACAATCTACCGTATATGTGTTTATTTGTTCATTTGGCTGGAGTAGTACCCACATTTTTAATTGTAAAAGTCTTTAAAAGCGCATTTTTAAAAGTACTTTCATAAACGGAAATAAAAACATACTTAAAACAGTTCATAAAAAAAGCCTACAAAACCTGCAAAGATAATCAAAAAAAAAAGGGAGAGATGAATCGTCAACCTGGAAAACATGAATGTAACACAGCAAAAACTGCCACCAGAGGCTCCTCATTGGGCTCAGCTGGCGGAAGCTGTAACTCAGCTATAAAATGCATCAGCTGCACGGTTGGCCGTGCTGGGACATGTCAGGAGCCAAAAAAATGGGGGAAATCAATGGGACTCGTCTGTTGTTGGGTCTCTAAGCTGTCGGCTGGTGTCCTGTTTCTGCAACAGGCAGCTGATGATGGGGGAGCTTTGTCTGTCAGACCTGCATCTGACCGAGGAGTTAATCCTTCACAATCCACAAAGATTACAGTGTTACACTGGCTGCTATAATTCATCCCTCTGTTACGTCCTCTATACTGTCTTTTAGTCTCTTTGTCTTCGCAATTTAGGGGAGGGATAAAACTATAAAGGAAAAAAAACAAAAAACATACCCTTATAGTATATCAAATAGTAGCTCAAGGTCCTGGTCCTGGTCCTGAACTGTGTGTAAATCCATCAAATTAGTCTTTTCCATAGCTTCGGGCTGCAGGTTTTGTGACACCATTACTGTGTGTTTGAGTGTTTCCTTGGAGAAAAGTGGTTAATGCCAGTTTTGCTAAAAATATGATAAAGTCACGCTCAAGGCTTAGACTTTTTCTTTCAAATATATGTCTTTTTGAGGCCATAAGTTCTTGCGGTTTTCTGTTGTTTATTCTTGTTGTTCATGCAGCAACTTATAAACACTGTTCCTCAAGCAGCATTGATTGCTTTCTTTGTACGGAGCAACATTGGCATTCGTTTGGAGTCAAGTTTCTGGCCACCTGATGAATGTAGGTCCAGTTTTTAACTCTCCTTTTGGTTCTGTTTTTGGTCTCCTCCAACTCCTGGGGGAAACATCTGGCTCATCGGCGGCTAAATGCTCCAACAATGTTCACTCAGCTGCCTTTTTTGCAGCTGAAAACAACCCTGCGAGAGCGACGGCAAGTTGCGGGGCCCGAAAAATCAAAATAATGAGCGGAAAGACACTAAAAAAACTCCTTAAGAGATGCGGGAAACTGCCGAGTTGGTGCTAATTATCGGTGGGTTTGTGCCTACAAGTGACCCCTCTCATATTACACAAATTCATTTGATCCATCTTCAATATACAAACATTGACTAGTGCAGCTTTAAAATAGTTTTGTCGGCTTGACCAATGCACCGTTTCCGTGTGTGTCTGAAGGGTAGCTGCAGTTTCGTTTTGCTCGTCTTAAAAAATGCCTCGTGACTTCAACTATAATATAACCGATGGTAAAAATGTTGTGTTTGCGTGAAAATTAAGATAATTCGAACCTGATATGCCAAAGACACGACTCTCAGACAAGAAATAAATTATTCTTCCAAAATTTAAACTCGTGATTCATTTAGCTTCTTCCATCCTGTGTGCGTGTAACCCCCTCTTTGCCTCTTTCTTTCTGCAAAACTGATGTTTGCCTTTTATGTAAACATGTTTTATCTCAACAAGTTTGGATTTCTCCCAGACTCTTCCTCCATTTCCTTCTCTGTGTTTGGCAGGTAAGCCTCCACTCTGTTTGTATTTTCCTTAACACAATAGGCGGCTGATTAGAGGACTGGAGGAAAGGGGAAGATTAAGAGAGATACACGAAGAAGACGAGAGGTATGATAAACAGATGGTGATGATGTTTGTTTACAGGAAGAACAGTATGAAACCAGATGTTTGATAGCGAGGGGAGGGAAATCAAGTAATCCAGATCATTGATTATTTTTAAAGTAGCTACATTGTCCTTTTTGGTTATGAGCAGCAACATCCAAGTGGCTGGGGGTTAGTGCCTGGAACAAGGTTTCTCACTTTCGTTCCTCTCCCAGACCTTCCCACCAAGTTAAACTGGTGAGCTCCCACTTATAAGACATGAGTGCAAGTTTAAAAAAAGAAGGAAAAAGACAGGACAAATTAAGTATTCGGACACAGAAATAACTTTTCTTTGCTTCGAGGAAAAATGGCCCGTGAGCTTTTTCTGGTCACTGTTTTTATTCTGACCAAAAATAACATGCTTAAAAAAAATCAAACTATTCATTCAACATACAGCCAAGAGTATAAAATTATATATATGTGTGTGTGTACATATGTGTATACACATACATATACATACATACATAAATATATTTTGCACTGAACCTTGACCTCTATTAAAAACCATAAAACAGGGAGTGTTTGTGTGTGTGTGTGTGTGTGTGTGTGTGTGTGTGTGTGTGTGTGTGTGTGTGTGTGTGTGTGTGTGGTTTTAGCTGTGTTGTAAGGTTGTGTGGAGGTGAACCATCTAGAATAACATTGTCTGTGTGCTTTTTTTTTAACCCGCTGACAGCTTAGTGGCCGCAGTTATGACTGACCTGAGAGTGTGTGTGTGCGTGTGTGTGTGTGTGTGTGTGTGTATATATATACATATATGTGTGTTTGTGTGTATACACACATATATACACACACAAAGGAAGTGAAGTCTTTGTGGACGTGCACACCGACTGCTCAAGTGTAAACACATCGAGTCCACAAAACCCAAATGTGCTATAAACAGAACCGCATGGGCAGTTTAATGCTAAAACTGTGCCAGTCTACTCTCTTTTTTTTTTTTCTAAGCTCAGGCAAGTAAAACCACCTATTTAAAGAAACACTTTGGTATTTTTGAAAGTTTGTTCATTTTCAATTTACAGATAACTGCGGTGTTGTTTGCCTTGCTTAGCTCTAATTATAACAATATGTATAACATAAGATAATAATATCTCTTACTGGCATCACCTCCACTGTGGTCGTGACACTGCAGCTGCGTCTGTACTTTTCTGTCTTAAAACCACTGGTCCTCGTGCATTTATCTTGACTGACACAATAAGGCTTAATTTAGTCCAACACTTTGAGCTCTCATTTTGCTGCCTGATCTCAGATAAAGACACCAGCATAAGCCTCTTACCTGTTTTTATTCATTTTTATCTATTTCCAAACACCTCAAAATATCCCGGGTATCGTCACGGCCCTCAACCACCCCCACCAGTCCGACCCCTCCATCTCCTGAAGAGGGGGCGACACAACAGAGCTGAGGCATGAGACCATGGCGAGTCCAAAAGAAAGGTGACAGAGAGTAACTTCAGATAAGAGTAATGTTATGGGCCTATGGTCGGATTCACTACAAGTGTCACGTGAGACAGAGAGAAAGAGAGTGGGAGGAAGGGAAAGAATGAAAGACAGTTGGAAAAACAGCAACAACAACATGGTCCCACAGTGGAATATGTTTTCTCAAGTTATACAAGTTATACAACACTTTTCCCTCTTGTGTGTGGAGGTGTGTGTGTGTGTGTGTGTCGGTGTGTGTGTGGGTGTGTGTGGGTGTGTGTGTCTGTTTATTGCCGTGTGAGCACAGTCCTGCTCCAACCTCGCCAATACCTGTTAATGAGTAACCATAAAACCCAGAGGGAAAACACATTAACATTTTTTTAAATGTACTTTTTTTTACCCTTTTCAAATATTATCTTGTGCTTTCTCTCAGCTCTCCTTCCTGCCGAGTTAAAGCAGGTTGTAAAATCTTTTTGAAGTGAAATTAGAGTCTTTTTTTCTGACCACTGTAGCTTCCAAACTGACTATCCATTTGCCTCGGATGATTAATGCTAACACGAGGTTGCGAACACGCTAAACGTAGCATTTACCTCGCTGACTGTGCAGGGAATAAAATGAGACCGTAACTTTAGGCGGAACAAATAACACATTCTTCCTCTCACAAACACAAACTAAGCAGTGAAACGCAAACTCGCTCAGTTCAACACACTCAGGCGTTTTGTTGCTAAAGCCAATGTGCCCAGTAGTCTACGGAGGCTAATGTTAGCAAACTTTTGAGAGATATTGTAGAATTACCTTACAATACTGAGTCACTTTGCTGATTTATGGCTCTTTTCTACTTGTTACACTACATTTTAGAGTTTACCATTAACTTATAACTTTTAAAAGTTTCATAACATCCTAACGTGTGAACCGCAATGCATGCTAATGTTAGATAAACCATAGAGGGTTTATTAGCATTCTAACATGCTAACATTAGCAAAAAAAAAAAAAAAACAACCACTTGACAAAAAACTGTTTGGGCTTGAAATGTTGTATTTATTTTGTGTAATTAATATAAATATGTAATAACAGCAACTGCAACCAGTCTTTTGAAATATATAGAACGCTAATAATCTAATGTGCTGGATGCTGGATTAGCTTGTTAGCATGCTAACTAGTATCTGGTAACTTTATTTTATTTTGACCATTTACAGGACAGAAAATAGGAAATATATTTAACCAATTTGCTAGATTTTTTTGTTTGTTTGTTTGTTTCTGTCAGGTATAAAAGCATCAGCAACATATCACGATGGTATTTTTAAAATCTGAAGAGAAACAGAGAATCATTTTGCACTATGTGAAATATTACTTGATGTAAATAGATTGTCTCTTGGAAAACAACCATGTATTGAACAATTGTGCATCTAATCAAAAATATACTGTATATCTGTTTTTCTCCAACATGGAGTCGGCACCTCACGAGGGGTCCCAAGATAATTAAACATATTTCCTCAAATATACCAGGAAAAAAAATACTGGAATCTTTATCCTCCTCTGCTGTATAATGTCAGAGGTACATGGCAATGCTGGGACATATCTGATGATTGCACAATAATGTCCCATATATGAGTCAACGGGTGCATTAACTATGAGAAAAATCAAGGTGAACTTCAGTCTTTTTCTGCGGTGGCTTGTCTTTACACTAACGCCTGCCGTTCTCTGTTGTTTTCCCGAAAAGACCAGGGAGGCCTTTAATCTCTCAGCAGTCCCAGGCCTCGGATAAATGATCGCCCCGCTCTGACCCGGCAGCGTTAATGAGCCTCCCTTAGATGCCAAAGAGAAAACACGTGAACATTCCTCTCCGTCCCGACTCCCCGTTTACCCCCCCCTCCGCTGTCTTTTTTTTTTCTCTCCTCTGCTACCACCTCTGTTTGTCTTCCCCAGCAGACAGGAAGTGAAACCCCCTGGCCGGTTGGTGTCTTGGAGTTAAATTCCCAAAAACAACAATTGCATCCACCTCTCCGTCTGTAACTTTTCAAAATAAAATCAACGTAAATGAAACTCTGATCTGAACCGGCTTAGCGCCGGGAATCGCACCAGTGGTGGAGGGATCCAGTGGTGTGGAAGTATCGCTTCTAAATCTTCAGGAATTCAATGTTCATGTCGACAGGAGTGGCACATAATTTACTGACTATATATCTTCTATCAGCAAAATTAAAAGTTGTATGTGAAAGTGTTTTTTTTAAAAATGACGGCAAAAATGGGCCAGAGAATAACTCTGAGGAACTGCACGATGATTAAAGGGATAAAGAAAGCAAAAGAACATTTCTGGTACGCTTCTGTTATCACGACGCTTATTTTTCCCGACTGTTTTATAATTTTTGCTTTTTCTTGTGAAATGTTGAGCACTTTCACCTCTTCGGGCCTTTTAAAAGTGCTCGACACGAAACACTCGAATTGAACGCTTTTTCGAGGGGACAGCTCGTGTCCACGCTGAGACCATGACCTGTGATGGGACGTCACGAGTAGAGACCTCTTTATTTTAAGGGGACACAATCCAACAATCGTTCGGAATCACCTATTTCATAAAGAAAAAATAAAACAAAACAGGGTCAGACTGTTAACTATGGATAAAATTAGTCGTTTATTTGATAAGAAAGATAATTTTGTAGTTTCATGATGACCTACGGTCTTTAACCAGATTATGTCTGACGCAAAAGTGAGCTAAATGAGCAAACTCTGCACAAAATATAGGTACTTTCCAGAGTTCAAGAGTTCTCGTGTCCGCGTTTCATTTGCTGCAGATTCAGGGCAGCTGATTGAATTGACTGGTGATTACGTTACGGAGGCAGTGATATAGTGAAATAGTCTGAGGTTTGTCTCTGTACTGAGACTAACAAAGTTTGATGACCCAGATTGACGTCAAACTTCTAAATTCTATCTCCGTTCTGTCTCTTGTTCTTGGTTGTTTTCAGCTGAATTACTGGGAATTCAGACAATTTGTTGATTGAAAGTGGAATTATAAGTAATTTTAGGGAGCTCGGGGATTGATATCGATGCTAATTTGATTCGATTTATTTTCTAGTTGTTCTACGCAGGTTTTAAAGGACACTTAATACTGGCATGGTGCAGAAGCCTACATACCCAGCGGTGCTCAGATATTTTACTTAACTAAAAGTGGCAGTGCCACAGTGCGGAAATACTCTGTTACAAGTAAAAGTCCTACTTTCAAAATTTTACTGAAGTAAGTACAAAAGTATTAGAATCAAAATATACCTAAAGTGCCAAAAGTACCTGCGTTAAAGCGTATACCACTTTGATACTGCTGGGTAGGTTGTGAATTTCCCCACTGCACTCAGTAAAGTCTCGTCCGAATCTACAATTATGCATCTTAATTTATTTGCTGATTATACTTTGCACTTTTAATCTGAATCTGCAAAGTACCTACAGTTGTCAAATGAAGTAAAATATCTCCCTCTGAAGTGTAGAAGTTTCAAAGCAGCAGAAAACGAAAATAACTTTAAAAAAATAAAAATTGCCCCGAAATACAGAAGTCGAGTGAATGTGCTTAGTTATTTCCCACCACTGTACATAACTATGCCAGAAAAAAAGAGTAGTGAGATGTCAGCGGCGGCTGCGGTAAATGAGAGGTATTTTTTGGTGCCTACTAATCTGCCTCTTCCGGTCGCCAACACAAGCACACTCACGCTAACAGCGGGACTTCCCTGCGCTGATGTTACAGAGCCTGCTGGTCGGCTAAGCGCCTCCGTACGCTGGCTGGCTGCCCCCCTTGGGATCGCTTTCGCTGTGATGGCCGACACAGCCGTGCGCGTGTTGGCGTGTAAGTCGCCCGCCGACCAGCGAGAGCACTGCTAAAACCGGGTCACTAAGAGCATTGTGCACACAGAACCTGACCCTAAATGTTCGCGGACGCAGCAGAGCCACGGCAAAACTAACAACTCCGTGATTCGCCGACTCAGATCCAACTCAATATAATGTGACGTATGAGGTTGAAGGGCTTGTTAAATCCACCGATTTTCAAGTGAAGTTTGTCAGTGTCACAAAAAGTTAGCAGAGACCACTCGGTTCAGGTAGTGACGTCTTTATCAGTGAAGAAAACACAGTTTGACAGTGCTGAAAAACCGAAAACGAAGGCTCTGGATCACAATGCTTATCAAATGCTGTTTCGCTGAGATTTCAGGACGTGTCTAAAGAGCTAAAACAAAGGTGTATAATTTTTATTTAAACTCAGCTGACAGTTTATTAGGTACAAACAGATGTGCATCTCTTAAGTCTACTTTCATTGCCATAAACCGAAAAAAATTACCATACACTCCAATCAACTGTTTTTCTTTCTTCTTTCAGCAACTTTTTGGTCAGCAGCCATTTTTATGCAAGGAAAACGCCCTAAATACTGCTAAATATTCAGTGTTTCCGCCCAAACTGTGTTCTCGACGGGAGGGAAAAGGGACTAATTGCTAAATACGAACGTTAGACGGATGGAAAATGAAGGGATCACCAAAGTTTTTAGAGTGCGTCCTGAGAGGGGCATGAACGTCTGAACCAAAGTCCATGGGCAGTCCATCCAACAGTTGTTGAGCTGTTTTCAAGTGGAGGAAAAGTTACACGATCCATCCTCTGAGGACACCGAATGTCACACTGCAATGCAGGTAATTCAGTCTGGACCAAACAGACATTGCCATCTGCATGAGCCATGCCACTAGGACGGCTAACAAGTAAAAAGGAGAGTAGGTAAGTAAGAAACGGCAGTCGCTAGGGTAACTAAGTAAAAATGTTTCACTCGCTGCGGGTTCAGAGTCCATATCTGGACTTAAACATGCAAAGAAACACAGAAAAACACACACACACACACACACACCCAAACTCTTGTCACGTTCGCTGAAACACGATAGCTTACGACTGTTACACGGCTGCATATCGTGTTATTATCTCTGACATTTCGTTTCTAGACAGCTTCTCCGCCACAAACCACAGACAGACAGAAACACAGACAGACGCCGTTTGAGATGCTTCGGCCGGTTTTGTTTGTTTTTTGTTTTGTTTTCTTTTGGGTTTTTGTTTTTTTGTTTTTTAATGAGGCGGATTAGTTTAAAAGGTCAATTTTTTTTTTTCTAGATGCAGAAAGAAGCAGATGAGAAAGCATTTTTATCACAAATCCAGCCAAATAGAAAAGAAAATAAATACTTCACTTCACTACCAAAGACACTCTAAACAAAAGAAAAGTCCATTTTGATTGTCGTTTAGGAAACTTATTATGATGTAGACGTGGAGATTTTTCTTTACACTTAAACAACCTTTTCTTCCCGCCAAACGTCTGTTATTATTTTCTAATATTTCCTCAGTGTTTTTGACTCAGATCACTTCTAGAAGAATATATACACACACACATACATCTGAGCAGTACTTACTCGTCCCAAACACCCTGCAGCTGACACAGAGACACACACACACACATGCGCGCAAACACATGCACGCACACAAGCACACACACAGGCGCGCGCGCGCGCACACACTGACCTTTGTGAATCCAGCTGCAAACACAAAAAATGTTTTTTTACGAAATAACCCGCACCTCAAAAGACCACAGCGCCGCACTCAGCACCACTCAGCGCTATTAGAGTGCGTGAATGGGTTCGGCATTGGTTTGAAATGTGCTGAGCTAATCCTCCTCGTGCTGGATGAAAAAAACAAAAACAAAACAAAAACACAAACGCTGTTGACGAGCGGTGGAGCCAAACCCGGAGTGCGCTCGCCGGAAATATCAAAACCGCCGTTACCGCCAGGGGGAGAGGTAAACACTGAGGGGAAACGTCGGCCTGCTCAGGACCATGGTCGCGGTATTTCGGCTCGGGCTGACAAAAATGTAAGATGGTAATGTAGCCATAAAATGTGCTGACACGATGAGACGACGACTGTTTTTAAAAAAAATGACAAAAAACTCCTATGAGATACTGACGGTCCAAAAATACATCCTTTCCTTATAGGAAACCAAAGGTCCGATGCTGATCTGTCAGTCGTCCACCATGTGCAACGCTTCCGCGGCAGGATATCTGGACCCCTAGTCCCCAGGTTTCCATCATAAAATAGGGACGGGATGTTTTTTTTTTTGGCATCCACACATGCTCTGGCCTTCCTGCCTGTACTGACGCCTCAGGGAGGGAAATGTCAAACCACAGCAGCCACATTCCAACGGCTCGACGGCAGTCGAAAGGTGTGACCACGGCGCTCTCTTGTGGTGGTGCACAATACTACAGTAATGGGACTTTTCATCATTAGAATTATTATTTTTTTTATTACTATTTATTATTATTGTGTAGAGAGAGTGTGTGTAGAGAATTAAATTTAAAGCCCATAGTAAAATAACCCTGAACCAGGTTTAACCATGTATCACATCTAGTTTTGAATCCACAATACTATTCACCATTATAGTATTTATATATATAATTAAATGACCTTTCATTTTGTTTTGTCAGCTGCTGTTTCCGAGGTCCAGAACGAACTTTAAATCTTTCATTTTTCAGCCGGCATGAACGACAAGTCCTTAAAGGGCTGGGGGGGGAAATGACAACTGGGCAAACTCCGAAGAAGATCATGAGATACAACTGAATGCTGCAGAACAGCTACTAAATGGACCTTGTGGTGAAATGGTTGCTTTTTAAATACGACCGTTGCTCAGAAGCTTATCAGGGTGGAGGAGGCTCTTATTAAATCAGACATTAAAATTCTCCTTTCAAGGCCACAAAGATGTTGTCAAAAATTATGAAAATTACATATTCATACATGTTGTAATATTTTGATGGGATAACACAAAACCAAAGGTTTCCAACACACAACTACTCCAGTGTGGTATTAATTCTGTTTGTCAACGTGTCAGCGAAGGTCTTATTAGAGGCGACGAACACTGACCGGGCCAGACCTTAATTCAGCTAAAGGGAAACGTCTAATCCTGGTGCTTTATGCGACACAGGAAAGAACGGGATCGGAAATAGGGACGAGGGCCGCACGCGAGCTCGCACACGTGCCGCAGCGTCTACTCACATGGGGCCGCGTGTTGTTGTTGAGCTGGTCCAGGCTGCCGGGGGAAGCAGCGGGATGACAGTCCAGCGTCACTCTGTCCCGACAGGTAGCGTGACATGCGTATTTACAACCTGCGGAGCGGGAAGGAGAGAGAGAAAAAAGAGAGGAAAAGAAGGGGGGGAGGAAAGATCAGGATCAGGTTCAGGTGTATCTGGGAGGTGCGTGCAGAGATATGCATACGCAGCGTAATGAAACTTTAGTGCGTGTGATATCAAAAGATAAATTTTGCATATGCGTTACAGACACAGCTGAGGTCAGGTCCTTTTGCAGATGGAAACTGACAACATGCAAATTCTGACCCGTGTTACCCCGGGGGGGGCAGAATATGAACGAGGAAAATGTTTCATCTGCGGGATGGGACCTTTGATATCGGCACTAAAAGGCCAATATGGAGGCTTTAAATGTGGCCGCTTTCTCTTCAAAATGGCCGAATGACTGTGCAAAATTTTCGTAGAAGTCTCAGTTTTCTTGTCGTTGTGACAAAAAAGCCTCTTAACCCCTTAACCTTAACCTTTGGGGTCGGGATCTCCCATAAACCTTTGCCTGATGTGAAGACACAGCGGTGAAACATGCCTCAGCGACAGGCCGCCCGTGGGCCAGGTTGTCGTCATCACGACGCATTTCGGACGAAGGTTTCACCAGAACAGGTTTTTAAGTTTTTCCCCGGACTGGCATGACATGACAAACTCCTCCTGTTACTCCGCAGCACCACGTCACCAAGCAACTGCTGTCTGTGAACCCGACCGTGAAAAGCGCATTCAGGTATTGTAGGGCCTGAATATCAGCATGAATTTAGTTTGCAGGGGCCTTAAAATACATAAATACATAAATAGATATGTATATAGAGAAATAAATAGATAAAATCGGGTTGAAAAAGGTTAAGAGAAGCCGATTTAGACAGTTACAGGACACTAAGACTTCCCATAGAAAATGCTAATTATCAATTAAAAATACAGTATCAACGAGCGGCAGGTCCAATATTTCAAATATTTCTGCTCGGCTGAGCAATAATCCAGTAATCACTGTTTAGTAGCTCTTCATATAATCACATCACGACGGAAATCTCAACCTGAGCTACTGTGCTTCAGGGTTGTTTATCGCGTCCAGATGAAGAAAAACGTTCAATTTTAACAAAATCGGATGGCATGAGTGTCCCTAATTTTTTAATATGTTTGTTCTTTATAACAAAAAGTTCTATTTGCATTCGCCTGTACACAGACGGGTGCATAGGAGAAAAGTGGTCGGTTAAAAAAAAAAAAAATCAAAAACATTTTCCGCAAAATCTCAACACTTGGAGCAAATTTAACTCAATTTAATGGACATTTTTTCAGAATTTCTGGACTTTTTATAGACAAAAAATGTCGTTAAAAAATAATTGAGGGATTATTCAATGTAAAAAATGAATCCTCAATTGTAGCCCTCATCATCTGAACATATCACAACATACTAATATTATTACAGTATTCATTTTAGCCTTAGCTCATTAGTTACAACTTCTATTGGATATAGGACCTACAAATAACGCATCTGTCCTGCTCTCTCACACACACACACACACACACACACACACACACACACACACACACACACACACACCGAACAAGACTGACCACAATCCATCAGCACCATTAGGTGTTGAAATAACTCCTCCAGAGAAGAGGAGCGAGCTTTCTTCGCTCGCTCCCTGTCAACACACAAACATGTTACACTCCGACAACACGCGCAGGGCAACCAACAAACACCCGCACAATCTGTGCGTTTGTTCCCATCATCCTACCTGTCGACCTCTTTCTCACGTGCTGTCCGACTTTATCCGACAGTTTGCACATGGCTGCTCCCATCTCCCATCTTCATCGCACGCGCGCCAACACACGCACACACCCACACACACGCAACCGCACGCATGCACACACTCAACGTCCTCACTGAGATCTATTACATTACATCACCTCATCTTCTGCACACACACGCACACACACACACACACACACACACGGGAGTGAATCACACACACCAAGGCGCTCTCTCCTCTCTCTCTCACTGCAGTCTTTTACAGCGTCTCTCGGCCGGGCTCTGTTCCACATCCAGTCTCGGTCAGACTTCAGATGCGGATTTGCGTAGCAACCATTCTCCCTGTTTCCCTGTTCCTCTCTCTCTCTCTCTCTCTATCTCTCTCTGTGTTTGTGGGTGTGTGTGTGTGTCTCTGTGTTGTTGTGCTGAGTGGGTGATTTAACAGTCAAATGGAGGCCACAGTGTGACGGACACACAGACGGGGGGGTGGTGGTGGTGTTGGATGCAGGACTGCTGACTCAGTCATCTACAATCACTCTCTCCTCTCTTTGCTCACTTACGTAGCTTGTTATGACTAGTGTGTGTGTGTGTGTGTGATTACGAGTGTGTGTGTGTGTGTGTGTGTGCGTGCGTGTGTGCGCGCGTGCGTGCGTGATGCGTGTCTACCCGGTTTCCTGCTATCGCTCTCACTCTCCATTCATGCGTGCACCCCGTCATCCATCTCTATCCCTTTTGACAATGAACCTGATCCACGGAGGAAAAAAAAGGGAAGAGCCTTCCACATCCAGCCGTTCATGCACCCATGACATTATTGCTACTATATTTGTGAATGTGGAAATATAGACACATTTCCAAAGCTTCGGGGCCAAAAATCGGAGAGGAAAAAAAGGCACAGGAAAGCTATTTTTTTTTTGTTGTTTTTTTTTGCAGTGTCAGTCAACAATGTAAACAAGAGCTCGTGCAGCAGAGGTACAAAGGTCAAAGCTCATTAATCTTGCTTATAAAGCAAGATTTGTTGAATTACACTAAACAAAAACAACAAAGGACAGAAAGAAGGAAAAAACAAGAAGAGAAAATAAACAAAAAAATATGAATATATATATATATAGATATATATATACACACAACAATTAATTGTCATTCCTTGTGTCCGTCTGTCAACACCAGTGTTTGTCTTAAAAGTAAACGATGATGATGACTGATGTGAAATGAATCATTTTGAATTCCACAGATGAGCACCTCTGTGCGTCCAAATGAAAACGCTGGTGGAAGACAACGGCAGAAGAAGAAGTTTGGATTGTTTAGTAGGATGTGAATGAATGACTGAATTAGTTTTGATAAAAAAAACTAAAAAAACCAACAACAACGACAACTTATACCAGTGAGCGCTGAAATAAAATTCACCCTGTGCTTCCCTCCAGTGCAGAGATCCTTTTCACCCTTGGGAAAATACCCTGATATACTGGCTCCCTACTAAGCTAAAAGTCTGACTGCACCCTGCACCTCCAGACGTCCGACTTGAGATGGGAGCTTCCTGCAGATCCTGGTGGATCCAAGGACGGGAGAATTTCTCTCTCAGTTTCTTCTGGGTTTCGTTCGACGGCGACGGCGATGCGTCGAAGGCTAGTTAAGCGAACCTTAAGGGGCTGGGGCCTCAGGACGCGTCGGTCGCTCTAGGAGGCCACCGTGTCTCAAGCAGATGCGCGGAATAACTTCAGTAGGTCTGGTGGGCGGTGCCATGCAAACGGGACTCTCCATTCCACGGGTTCTGACCGAAGGCTGCTTATAAAAGTCCATTTTGACCGATTTGCACTTTACTACTTTATACTTCTGCTCTTCCACATTTCAGAGTGAAATGTTTGACCTTTTACTGCACTAAACCCACCCCACTGCCGTAGTACACAGTTACATCGCGGATTAACATCTCCAGTCATCTTATAAAATTACAGTTATGGAAGATTAAGCCGCCCAACGGTAAAGTGACTCCACCTTAACCAGCTACTGCGTGCGTTTCAGTGTAGTAGCCGCTGCGGTGTAGCGATGCGGCATCCACCTTTTCCCTGATCTCTGGGCAAATGCTTCTGAAACAGCACAATGACGGGACACTGTCACTCTCCACCGGCCGGCATGATGTGTGAAAAATACGTGTCTCTTCTCCCTTCGCTTTTCGTCCCCTTCACCCTCTCCCAGTCTCTGCTGCCCTCCTCTTCGTCATTTTCTCTCCATCTTCCCCTCTCTCTTTTTTTCCGCCGTGTCAGGGATGAAAGCATCTTCCGCACAACACCGATCGATCACGCTCAATTAGTCACACACACACACACACACACACACAAACTCTTTAACCTTTAACGCTTTTACATTAGAATTTATAAAACGTCTAGCCTGTAAATATGTGAAAACTGATTTAGAGGGGAGGGAAATCCTTGGCATATTTTCACTCTTTAAATTAGTCCTTTAATTAAACGGTGCATGGAAGCTAATCCTGAAATCATAAAAAACTTACTGTTTCAAGTTATATATGGACGAAAGTGATGGTACATTTTGTTTTATGACTTTAATTTGTTAAGATGTTTAAATATCACAAATACTTCAAAAGGTATGAATCAATGCCGCTAAGTAAACGCACATATTTAGCTTTTTTTTCATAGTGATTCGAAACTTATGAAACCATAGTGATTTGCAGGTGAATGTATGTCTAAACTGAATAAATTGATTGATATGGAATAATTGATACATTAGTAGTAAAATACCGGACTGTGTTATAGTTCCTTTATGTAAAACACACCTAATCTCTTCAAGTTACCAGCTCGGATTGTTAAGTCAAATATAACGGAAGAAAAAAACATTTTAATAAATAAAAATCCAATTATGAGAATCACGTTTAGAAAATATCCAGTTTTCTGTTTTTAGGTCATTTTCTGCTTTGTATAAATATTTTGTCTGGTGTTAAAATATGACCTAATTTACTGTATTTATTGATTATTATTCTGTATATTTTGTGAAACAAAAACAGTACATAAAATGTTCTAGTGAGTCTGGTCCATCTTAAAATTGACTGATCCAGACAAAGTAACGATTTCAGTCAGCAGCCTGTCAATAGCCACACGGAGGGCTCTTATTGTGAAACTCTGTGTGCTCAGCTCAGAGGTCAAAGGTCAGAAAACCCACAGACTGGACGGTTTGTCCTCCCGCGTGTGAAAGGTTTTTTTAGGATGAGGTCTCTAATCAGGTGTGTGTGTGCGGAGGGAGCGACAACGAGCCTCCGGCTCCTTTGACGCTCACGTGCTGAAACACACACACACACACACACACACACACACACACACACACACACACACACACACACACACACACACACACAACCCACGGACTCATAGCTCTGCAAACTACGTACAGTTTCGGATACACTGTTTGAGAAATTTGTCCGCCCATCTCTGGGAGAGGTCAGAGGTCAAAGAGGGCGAGAGCGAGGCACCCACTCAAGTAGCAGGGAGGGGGGTCAGCGCCATGGTTTGCAGGCACAGCCCTGAAAACTTTGGGCACAATCTGCAATCTGGAGCAGAGGGGAGAGCATCAGTGCCGTATGAAAGGATAATAGCTGGTGTTTTCTCTGCACTTTTCTCAGCATCTGCATCCTACAGGTTGTTCCCTACTTTGACTGAATGTCAGAGGTTTAAAAAAAAAAAAAAACTTGCGACCTGCTTCAGAGCCTCACTCGCCGCGGCCGCAACCACCGACCGTTCCCATCATAGCTGAGTCTGCCAATTACTTTCTCAATTAATCATTTTTTCTATAAAATGCCAAAAAAAATACATACAAATATGAAAAAACCTGCCATTATTATTTCCCAAAGCCTATGATGACATAAAAAAAGTGCTTGTTTTGTCCAAGTCTAAAACCCAAAGCTCTTCAGTTTCCTGTGAAATATGACAAAGAGAAAGCAGAAAACCACCACATTTGAGAGGCTGGAGCCGACTGATATCCTGTCCAGTGAAGAACTGATTATTTCCCCACCCTCTCCATCCCATTTTTATGTTTATATGCGTTACATAATTTAGTAAAAAGTTCATCACCTGGCAGAAAATCTGATTATATACACACTATTTTTAATACACACGAGCAGTCGATCTTCTAAGTCCTAACATTTCATGACACAGTTGGACATGTGTACAGAAAACTGCGTATTCTTAGCTGCAAATGCTTTACGGTATTGAGGAGGCAGTGACAGGTGTGTGTGTGTGTGTGTGTGTGTGAGGACAGGTGTGTGCTGAAAGCAGCAGCCATCTGCCTGTTGTCTCGTAATTCTTCAGCCCGTTCTTTCCTTCTCTTTTTTACTACATGTGCTGGACGCGCTCGGGTGATTTATCGTGTAATCAAGACTGAGCTGGTCACGCCAACACACACACACACACACACACACACACACACACAGACTTAGTAAATATCTGCAGACACAATGATAGTGGCTGACACTGGACACCCTGTATAGCCGTGTGTGTTTTGCTGTCGGTTTTTTGTTATTTTCATCGCGAGAAACGTAAATTTAACAAAGGAGGAGGTCAGTTCAGCGTTTTGTTCCTGCGCTTGATATCGTTTGTCTCCTGTTGGCAGCAGACTCTTGTTTCAGCTCGGTTTACGCTGAGAGAGTTTGCCTCCTGACGGGGAGGCTGAAAAAGCGCGAGAAAGCGAGACGAAAACTGGAGAGAAAAGGCGACGAGAGCTGCTGACTACAGGGACGGCCGGCCAGCATCTCTCTAAGTAATTAAAAAAAAGAAACCCGAATCCACCCCTGCCGGGCCGACAAGTCGAGCTGGAAACACACACACACACACACACACACTCGAGACTCACCGGAGTTCATCCACAGCAGGCTGACTTCCAGACGTCCGGAGCGCCTCATCGCTTTTGGGAAGCGATAGAAAAATCCGGACATTCTCCTCAAAGTTTTACCAAGGTTTCTGGCAAAGCCCATTGCTCACACACACACACACACACACACACACACGCACACACACGCACACACACTGCTTAGAGTTTTTTTTTTTTTTTCAAGGCTCCCACAGAATCCAGACGTTGATTTAAATCCAACGATAACCTGGTCTAGATCCACAAATTCGACAAAATCCTCCCTCGCTGTCATCCATGATGTTCCTCTCTGTGTCTGCTCAGGTCTACACTGGCTCCACCCTTCACAGACACCGACCCCCCATTCGTGTCGGCACACGTGTGTGTGTGTGTGTGAGAGAGAGAGAGAGAGTGTGTGTGTCATTAGCTGCCACAGGTTGAATGTGTCTTGCGGAGCCAAACTGTCAAAGCGACTGAACAAACAAGGGGACGACAGCTGACACACACACACACACACACACACACACACACACACACACACACACACACACACACACACACACACACACACACACACACACACACACACACACACGCTGGTCTTACTACAGTTGTGAGGACTCGTTGATATAAAGCATTCCCGAACCCCTTAGCACACTCGGATGCCAAACCCAAAAAAAACTTAACCTGAACCTGATTCTCACCTAAAGCCGAGTCTTAACCCTCAAACAGCCCTTCGAAGGACCGGCCAAAATGTCCCCACAGTGATGGCTCTGAACAAAAATTTGTCCACCACAGAGAGACATGTTCACACACACACACACACACACACACACACAGATAGAGAGAGAGAGGGGAGGTGGAGCCAGACGTTACTGTAGTTTTAGACAATCACCTTCAGTATTTCTCACAGTGGTTCAAGTTGAGCCTCCCTCCTGCGTAACAGTCTACACCGGTGGCCTTCGCTGGGTTTTTCCTTCGGAGCCTCGGTCAACAGGGGAGCCACTTTTACCGCGGAACGACGCAAAAACACAAAATGATCTGGAGCTCCGAGTTGAAACCGCAACGGGTTTGGATCCATGGGGGACAAGCACAGAATAATCTGCCCATTTTTCCCCGAACTTGTTCTTATCATCTTCTGTCGCGTACGTACTGTACGTTAAGAGCCCTACGGATAACAGCGAGGGACATTATGACTCCAAGACTCAGACAAGTGTATATAATGGAAAACAGGTCGGCAGGTTTACAGGTGAAGACGGACTTGGTTTTGGACAGATGGAGAGATGGAGGGTTGTACCTTTTGTGCTCAGTTTTAACGTACACTGTGTGTGTTTGTACATGTAGGTACAATAGGTATGAATATGCCGAAATTTTTGTGTGTGTGTGTGTTTCTGTGTGGAGTTCCTGTAGGGATAGGAAGAGCACCTTCACAAAAGCATAAATACATGCTATTTTCAAATATTGCTTGTTTATTCATTAATTCATTTATTTATTTATTCTCTCTTTTCTACCTGAAAATGTATTTCTCCTGCTTTCGTGCGTTTACTTCCTAAATGTTGACCTGATGATGACCACGAGATGTCGGCTTCAGTTGGTTTTTCTTTAATCATTTGGATCAAGCACGCACGCTTTTGTTTTGCTTCTCTTACCCTGACAAGACTAAAATCCTAAAGGAAGCACTCGATCAAGTCTGAAGGGGGTTGAAGTTCTTCTGTTTCTCTTCCGTCGTACCAAGAATGACGGAGGACGGTTTGAAATCAAGCCGTTGGCTGCAGATGCTACCGGGGGAGACGCTAGAGGTGCGTTAATGCCCTCCACCTGCACCCTCGGTGCACGTGGTGCAACGCTAAACCCTACCAGACAAAGAACTCCCGCCCCGTAAACATTAACGTCAACTCGTTCCGAATCACCAGGGTGACAGCGAGACCCGTTTGGTCTCAGTTACACTGTGACCCACAGTCCCAGTCTTTCCTGGGACGTGGGGCTTATGGACGTGTGCCGAGCCGATTATTCCAAATCACACCATCAAATAACGCACATATCACGTGCCGCGCAGTTGGGTGAAAAGCCTTAATTCACTTTGATAAATCGGATTCCAAACCGGCACGGTGAAAAGCCACCTGGTCTGGTGAAGAACGCAAAAACGCCGTTAATAACTTAAAAACCGCGTCGTCATGCCGACAAGTTAGGCATCAGAGGACCCCGAAAAACACGGTCACCATGGAAACGTCGAGCGGCAGCTAAGTTGAGGTAGTTGTAAGTTACGTAACACTTCCAAATGAATACGCTCCAATCTAATCTAATAACAACGTTTAAGTAACGCTAATCCATGCAAAACAGTGTCAGTTCAGGTTACGTGTTTGTTAAAAACGAAAATCCACCAAAAATGTCATTATCAGACTTTTTTTTTTTTTTTTTTCAGTCTCCAAAACCATCGTCGTTCAGCCTCAAAAACCCTGCATCAGCCGAGCCCTGGTGCTCATGCTTTTTACCGTTGGTCCTTTGAACTGCGCTCACAGCATTCCTGAAATCAAAGCCCAGTAAAAGCCAGAATCCACTGAGCAAAACTGCTGCTCTCGCTCCACCGGCTCATAAGCGACTGCTCCCGCGTGTTAATAAGTGAACCAGTGGGTGACCTTCCGCAGAGGGCTACGCGGCGGCGAGGGCGATGTGTGTTTCACCTCCAGAGGGTTTGTTCTTTATCCAAAATTACTTTTCTTCCCTTTGAGGAGCGGTCGCTCGTGTTGTTGACCTTCAGACCGAGTAATGGGCCTGTTAACGGGCTTCCTGAGTGGCAGTCAACAGCGGAAACGCCTCTTAAATGAGCAGAAATATCAGCCCACACTGGCGCATACACTTAATATACACGCACAAACACGCACAAACACACACACACACACAAACTCCATCAGCACTGCTGGTAAAACCGACCGGAAACACAGGGCTCATTGTCTGTAAACATGATGAGGTTGAAAGGCAAAATGGACGAGGGCAGCGTAAGGAGATAGTTTGTTTTCTATCTGTCGGCCTCGTTTTATTCAGCAGAATTAAATTACCGTGGATGAAGCTGATACTGACATTAAGATCGGGTCAGGTCAAGCGAGTTCGCTGGTTTACATGTTTACTGTAGAACCGACCCGTCTGTTGATCCTAACCTGGATAGACTCGTGTATATTGACGGGGTTACATACAAGTTCAATAAATACGGCTATGACTTTCACAGACAATGAAACAACCAGTGACGTCTAAATAACTTTGCTTTTCATTTCGCGCGGGTTTTCTGCCTTTAATGGTCGATCAATAACTATCCTGAGACTTTATTTCATTGCAGTGGATCGTCTTTTCCTCTCCAACTAACGCAGCAGGTACAACCAGCTGCAGGAGCAGTGGAACCGGAAACCTACCAGTGCCGCCGATGAACAGATGTTTGGGAAACTGAACATGGCTGACTCATGTGAAGCGATGTGAGCTCTCACAACGTGACAGAAAGCCCAGGCTGATTACGGTGAAATATTTATCTGTGACACGCTAAAATGCGGCGCGGCAGTGGCACAAGTCGCAAAGTCGGTGAACTGTCTCGGTAATGTCAAGTTAAACAGCGGCAATGTCGAGCTAAAGCTTGCTTACTCAAGCTAGCTAACGTTAGCCTGCTTTAGCTAATGTAGCACTGAAGTGAGAAAGGTTTTGTGTTTTTTAAAATTTTTCATTCTATATGAGGTATTTTTTCTAGGTTCAAGTAATTTATCAAGTAAAAAATGCCAAACATTTGCTGATTACACCTTCTAAAATTTGAGATTGCATTACTTTTTTTTAACTTCCTCTTTCTTTAAAGCTGCTAGCATAATTTTAGCTGGGCTATATTTTTGTGTTTCTTCTGGTCCTCGGCCTAAGTTTGGCCTAAGTTTGGCCTAAGTTTGGCCTATATACAGCGTGATTGGCAATTGCTCCTTCCACATGTGGGCCAATTCTGGCTACTATCCGTCAGTGTCGCAGTGTCGGCTAACGGCCGGCGAGATTATCCGGCCCAGATAAAGAGGGAGCATCTGACCAATCACGCTGCTAATTTTTGCTACCTGACTGAAATAAATATTTAGGGGGAAAATGAAAAAAAAGTTAAATGAAATAAGTTTTGACTACCGCTCAGATATTTGGTTACAAGCCAAAGACATCACTGACCGTGACTGAGATCCTGGTTTTGTCGTTGCTGTTGTTGTTGTTGCTGTTTTTTTGTTTTTCAGAATAAAATATTGAAATGACATTTAAAGCGACATGAAAGGCTAAACAAGTAAACAAAGGGAGGGAGGAGGAGAAAGTGCTAAAAGAATAATTGGATACTAATTTGAACATTCAAAACCTTCTGAGCGTCACTTCCACTATGACACGGCCCAATGCACTGAGGCAGCAATGTTATGGGCCACATTACACGGAGAAGAACAGCCTCTCCTACTGTGTTTCCTACCTCTATTGTTTGCCGGACAGAAGTGGGCGAGGAGGGAGCTCCACAGTTCGCGCCCGTGGAGACACCGAGACTTGCTTCCTTTTATACCTGAACCGGTCCGTCTACATGCCGACCGCATTCCAGGTGCTGGGCTGCATTTTAGAGCCCTACCTATTCATGTTATAGGGAGCATTTAAACATGTGGTCTACGCTTCCACGCCAGACAGTGTTACCCACAAATATTGATGCCGCTCTGATAAGAACCTGTTCACTCAGATGATTTAAGAGTTCCCTTAAAGGAAGTCAGTCCAGATGTGAGCCCTCCGGTTCTTTTTTGTCACTATGAAGCCAAAAACCCATGTCTTTGTGTCGCTTGTACCAATTTATTCCTACCAACTTTGATGTATGTTGCCATAAAAAAAGATTATGGCTCCAACTAATGATTATTTTTCATCATCAATTTATCTGTCGAGTATTTTCTCATCTATAAAATGTCAGAAAAAACCAACAAATGGAAATCACGATTTCCCAGAGCCCAGGATAGCGTCCTCAATCGTTTTTCAATCGTCCAAAACCCGAGGATATTAAGTTTTCAGTGATATGAAGTGAAAAATAAAAGCAAACCCTCAGATTTTAGAAGGTGGAACCAGCAAATGTCTGGCATTTTTGCTCGATGAATGACTTGAGCAGGTATCTAGCTCACATTTATTGGTTAAATACAATCCAATTACTTTTAAGACCAAGGTAAAATTTTAAAACAGTGCATTTTCATCGGTTGAGACCAATAAACATTAAATGGACGCTGAGGCTGAGGGTTTTCTATGTTGGGAAAAAACAGTCCAAAAGCCAAAGGTATTCCATTTATAATCAAACAAATCTGAAAGAAGATGCTTGCATTTTCGCTTGATAAATTCCCCGGACGATGAACCGATTATCAATTTAGTTGGGTGAATTGGACGAATTCACAAATCGTTTCAGTACTAAGGTACATGTAAGATAAAAAGGTGAGTCGACAAATAATAAATAAGCCAAGGTTGAGGTCCGTTAAGGCTCTGCCAAGGCCATTGCTATGATTTTAAAAACACTAAGGTCAACCAGCCAAACTCTCTGCAATTTTCAGAGTACATAAAAAAACAAAACAAAACATAACAACGACTAACTTTTACTGTTATATTCCCGTCATTAGGATCTGGTGCCAAGTAGAGTGTGTAATTCAGGCAGTGAATACTGAATTCCTGCCATTTTAATCTAATTTATTTAGTGTTTTCCCCTAAAAAAAAACGTCAAGGTTTGTTTTAAAAACATCAGAATCAGTAACATGTGTAACGTATGTCTGATCATAGAGTGTAAACTGCTCCGCCTGTCACTCTGAGCCCCCTAAATTTCCAGAAATACACCGAAGAAATGGCCTCTTTGCCCTCAGTGCTCTCCTCTGCTCGGGGAGGGCTTGCCAAGGCACCCAACAGAGTCAACACCCCGCTTGTAGGCCGCGTAAAAACAGGGATGCATCCCTCAGATTTTACGGCTGTGATGCTATTTGACTGCAGATTTATTGTCAAAATGATCAACACTGCACTGGCTGTCTGCGGAGAAGGTCTAAAGAGGAAAATCCTTAGGGGGACATGATTTTTTTTGTTGGGGTTCTGGTATGGAAATGGTCAGATGAGAAGCCACTGAATGTTAAATGTCCATATAAACCGACTCCACACGCCACTTGCGTTTGTTTATGATCATGAATAAAACCACAGAAGATGAATCCAAGTCCCCTGGCGTCCAGATGAAGCTAAAAAACTTATGAACCACCACCTCATTCCTCTTTCACATTATCAGCACACTCACCTGTACAGGTGAACCCACGCTGGAAGATGTACCCGCAACACGCATCACACCAGGTGTCCTCACCTCCGGGCACGAAGGAGTGTCCCTCTCCGGACTCCTCCTTCACTCTGGGGTCCTTCTCCTCGGGGGAGAAGATGGTCCTCACATCGGGGGGTCTGAACCCCTTCTTCCTGCTCCGCGGTGGCCCTCCTCCCCGCCCCTCCATCCCGCTCCCAGCGGCTTCTCCCCCGCCGTCCGGTGGTCTCACCTCCGGGTGACCTCTCTCGCTCCAAGCCGCCTCCAGGCTCTCCAGACTGGCTGGCTGAGGAGACGGATGCCGGCGGACGGCTCTCATCACCGCCGCGCCTTTGTTGGCCTTGGAGATCCGTAGCCTGGCGCCCTGCGGCGGCCACGTAGCCTCCGGTGCGTCGCTGAGTGTACCCGGGGATCTGTTGATGTGAACGGTCCGCACGGTTAGCGGGGAGTCGTCGTTGACCGGGGAGCGCGTCGGGGCGTATTTTCGACCTTGGTGCACGGCGTTAAACATTACGCGCGGTCTTCGTCGCCTGCCGCGGCACAAGTCGGGGAAAGGCGCACTGAGCGGTGACAGACAGGTGAGACGGCATTGTTGCGAGTGATGACACCGGCTGATGCGCCCCGTCCTCCTGGCGAGCCCGTGCGTCGTCGGTAAAGCAGGCGGAGGCAGTCCGAGGTGTGCGGGGGGGTGGGGGGGGGGGTGGGGGGTGGATCTCATTTCGTCTTGGGGAGACATCGAAGGGGCAGAGCGGGCTGCTCTACACGCTCCACAAAAAAAACCAAAAAAAAAAAAACCCAAAAAAAGACGACGTTCCAAACTCCCTTTAAAAAAATGCAGATTTAAAGTTTCTTTCATTTCACGATGGTTTACTCATCCCAGGCTCCACATGAATAAGTAACCGAATTCCCGGGACTCACCGTCTTGATTCGGCACCGGTCACATCCGCAGAAAGCACGAACCTACTCAAAGGGCAACTTTTACTCTGTGTCGCCCCGTTGCTTCCCCCGCCAGAGTACTCGCTCTGCAGCGTGAAGCAAATCGCGGGGGTCGCCCGGATTCATTATTCATTTGAAAAAATAATATATAGAACAATTTGTTACGAAAGAAAAACGCTAAGAGAGAAAGTTTAAAAACCCAAGTAGCAAATTCATCACGAGGTATAGTTCCTCCTTTGACCACAGGGTGGTGCACTTGAACGCGTTTTTTCAGAAACATCAGGTCTCAGCAATTAACGGGAAAAAAAAGAACATTATAGTGAATGAACAGCCTTCAGGTCATTTTACACATGCATCCTACACAGGGAGGCAGTTTAATTTCTTCTGGTTTATTACTTCATGGTACAGACATTTGCCTTTGCAGCCTTTGCGCTTCACGCGTGATTTTAACATCTCTCGAGACAAAAACATTCACAGGCGACATAAGTGGCCTTCAATTTTCTGTTCACGGTGAACTGAGCAGTTCTGAATGTTCCCAAAGTCTGTTTCTTTCTCTTGCACTGAGAAACCTTTTTATAAACAGCAAATCATTAACGGAAAAAAAAAAAAAGGAGTATAAAATCACCAAGCAAGAGTTGCTTATAATCAGACTGAGATGAAATGACAGTGATTACAGCGTATTTTCAGTCATGTATTATTACAAATCGTAATACAAATTTCATACAGTACACAAATGTATTAAAATTCATTTATGGCAGTTTAAAGCACAAATATAACACCACCCACCGAGAACAATACAGAGAAGCGACTCCACGCATCCTTAAACATGTCATGTCAAAGCTACATATCTTCATGAAAAAGTGCAAGTGCTCAACAATACCTAAGCTGTTTTAAGAATGTTTTTTCCAAAGCGAGCTAAAACATAAAAACGTGCTGATTTAAAAAGTCCACAGTCACCCTCACACATCCCTGAAAAAACTGAAAACTGTTATCGTTTTTAAAGGGACGAGAAACGTTTTAATCACAGAAAAAAAGCAGTACAGTACCAAAATGGATTAATACCTGGCTCATGGTTCCTGTAAGACTTCTAAAAAAATTGGCACAGAGAAATACATTAACGATAAAATTATTAAGGCAAAGGAATCCTTTTTCTAATGCTTCCTGCTGCGGGTATTTTTTTTTGCCTGGTTGGAGTTTGTGTGTGTGTAAACGGATTTGGCAGGAGACAAAAAAAAAATAAGCGTCCCGAGCCTCACTTAGTTCCTCTCACCGAAGGCGTTCAGAGCACCTGAGTAGGGGGGGTTAAAACGTGACCGAGAGGGGTCACTAATGCTCTCCAGTCCCAGCATACTGGGGGGGTTCGTGTTAGCAGCTCCCAAAGGTCCGGCATGGCAGGTCCCCACGACGGGCTGCAGGGCAAGAGCTGCTGAACTGGAAACAGCTTCTTGCTGTTCACTGGATTTCATCCTCGTCGTCACTTTGAAAGGCTGCGTCCTGCACAAATGACCGAGAGGAAAATATTCAAGTAATCTTTAAAAAAAAAAACAACATTATTTCAAGGGGGTATTTAGAAGGTGGGAGCGTGTTACGTACGTATCCGCCCTGCTCCTGTACCCAGGATGAGTAATGTTCAATCAGATATCTGGCTCCAAAGCCCAGCAGTCGGCTCGTGGGCAGCGTGTCCATGGTTGAAAAACGGCGCGTGGCCTGTCGGGGAACAGACGAGTGTTTGAGTGGTTGACCAGAGCTCGAGGGCAAGCGAGTCACTCGAGCTGTGGAGTTCGCTGCGTACGGAGCTATGGTCTGAGCACGAGCCGAGTTTCACCTCACTTCGTCAGACTACAGGTTTTTCTGAGGTGGTCGCTTTTGTCAGCTTGGGAGAGCCGCACGGTAAATTCGTGCTGCGAACGTGCGGCAGAGCGTACGTTTACCCTGACCGGTAGGTAGCTCGCCGTCTTTCACGTCTTCAGTGTTGTACGTGCTGCACCTGGGTGATGTGTAAGGTGCCGGGGAACGACTTCTCTGTTCCAACAATGTATACGTATACGATAAATGAAAAGAATCATCATTCCTCCCTCTCTCCTCTCCATGTTTACAGTCGAAGAGCGCTATCTGCTCCAGTGTCATACTGAACATATCGTGGAAGTTGTCACGTAAGGTTAAGGAAATCCTGACACACACATGAGGCGTTACAGACCCGGCGTTGCTCATCTTCACACTTATCTGACACACTACATGGATTGAAAACAGCATTTGTCAGGTCCGACGGCATCTCCCTTTACCGACGCCCCACGTTTGTTGGATCTGAAATCACGTTCTCTGATTCCTGCGGTAAAAATCACACGATATTTTGACCGCTGGACTGTTTGCGGAGTCCATCTCTATTCACCCCATTGAGCCACAGCTCCGACTGTACAGGCATAAATAGCAACGTGCAGTCCGAGTGTAGGTACTTTTCAGATTAAAGGTTTATAAAAAAAAAGAAAAAATCCATTTATAAAATCCAACCCTGTTAAAGATTATACCAGAGGCTTCTATACAACTTATAAAAAGGCAGCGTCTAAACTTTGCCCCCTCTAAACATTTCAGCCGTCTTATGGGCTGTTGGTAGTTCCAACACTGAACACATTTTTTTTTTTAAAAGCACTTGAGGCCCATGGATGGAAACTCCCCAATATTTCACAAAAAAAGAAAAATATTAAAGGAAAGTCAGAGTATTTAAGCCAAATTTGAGTAACAGAAGTTTTTTTTCTTCTTCTTGTGTCTTCTTTTAATCATCTCATGACCCCTCAGATGGGAACCACTGGGCTCATTGTACATTAAGTGGTTAAAACTAGATCCTGCTTGAGCAGCTATGACAATAAAATGCTGCTTACACATTGAAGCATCAGTATAATAATAATAATAATAATAATAATAATAATAATTTATAATGATAGGTCACAGGGACTGATTTTAGAGACTTTTATTTTTTTAATACTTTCTGTAACTTCAGCTGATAATACTCCTGTACTTTTAATTAGTAGGATTTTGCATCCAGGACTTTTACTTGAGTTTTTTTTACATTACTTTTACTTAGGTACGGGAGTACTACTTCTTCCACCACCCCGCTGCAGATAGTCTGAACAAAACCTAAGGGCCATTTTCGGCCAATACTGATGGTTTTTTTTTTTTGGGACCAGTCATTGAAGTTTAACTTGTTTCACATCACAAAAAAAAAAAAAAACAAGAATTTTGTGCTTCCCCGTGTGTGTTGAGGGAACAACACACAAAAGGGACATGTGTCGAAAACACCTGCTGCGACCTGCACTGTCGGCCTACGTCACTGTTCACTTTCCCAGCAGCCCCCGCAAACTGGCTCTCACCTCACAGGTCACAGCAATCTGGGCTTTGGGCGACGCACACGGCCCTGGAGAGTCAGGGTTGGAGGTCCTGAGGCCCATCCTCATGAGAAGGGTTGTTATTACCGTCTTAAAGAAACTGTAGTTGTGAAAAAGTTCTTTGGCTATTTTGACTTCTTTCAGCATCTGTTGGAGACAAGAAACATTTTGTGTTTAGTGTTTTAAAAACCTTTATTGATTCACAGATAACCACTGAAACGGATTCTATTAATACTGGCACTAAAATATATGTTTTTAAAATGGGCACAATGGTAGAAATTTGACTAAAATGTGTTTCAGAGCAGAAATGTGGCCTAAAAAAAAAAAAAAATTGTCTTGACTACTGCAGGTCGGAAGCTTTTAGTAGCTGAGAAAATGCTTGTCTCAAATGTTTATCAGCTGGTACAAAGCCGTAAAAGGGCATCTATCTGTGAACTCTATACCTGCAGGATTCAGTGGACTGTGGGTGTGTTGACCAGTAAACGCCACTGATGTGTGGAAGTATGACGCAATTTAAACCGACCGAACAACTTCCAAACTCGCAGGGCACCGAGATATTTACGCAGGTTTTCGGGGCCAGTGTTTCTAACCTGCTCATTCACTTTGTCTCCGCTCTCCCGCAGCAGCAGACCGATCAGCTTCTCCACCTCATCTGGACAACAGAGCACATGATTATCAACCAGCGTCCAAAATACAAGAAAAAACCACGGGGGGTTGAAGGGTTTCCAGACTAAATGGAGCAAAGGTTTGAAAAGTCAAAATGCACAATAAACAGTTGGGGTATTTTAATGTATCATGAATGTCTGCTGAGACTTAATCAAAGACAAAAAGAGGACAGAGTGTGTTTGTCCGATATGACCTTAACTCAGTTCAGTTTTGATGAGTGTGTGAGGCAGAGAAGACAGCTCATAACAAACGGACTGGCACATTTAAGACAATTTGCTCGGCTCAAAAGTTTGCTTTTAGGCAGGAACAAAATTCATGGGTGGTCCGGCAATGCCTTCATGATTTCTGTTTCGGTTTGGTGCCGCGATGAAGCGGCGCTGGCAGCTGTAGCGGCGTTCTCTCACTTTGGGTCGTCTAACACGACTATATATAGCAACCTAAGCCTTCTATAGCAACACAGAGGCATTCATTTGGTTGAGATGAGTTTGGGGTTTTTCTGAATCAGACTTGAAACACTCTTACGAACAAGGCTCCCAAAAAAACTGAGGAGAGGTTCAGGGGAAGAATAGAAAAACATTCTTGCATTAGGGGGTTAATATACCGTTTTTTTTGCTGACATGCTTTGCGTTTTCTCTGTGGGGAGGAAACCAAAACTCACCATCTGGCGCGTCTGTCTCTAAATCTGGAGGAGTGAATGGGATTTCACTGGCGAGCTTTGTCAGTTGAAATGCCACATCTTTCAACTCATTATCTTCTATAACTTCATCTGAAAGAAAGAATAAAAAACACACACAGATAAAAAGTTTAGATGGAAAATAAAAAGGTTACGAGGGTATAAACACACACGTGTTACAAAAACAGCATGCAGCAACAAGTCCAAGCTTGCATCTTAGACACTTTTCCAAAACAGAGAAGACACGATCATGAAAAAAAAAAAAAAAAACCCACAATATGACGATCTATTACGTCAAACTGAAGTCTAAAGACCTGAGTCACGGCCAAGTCAATAAAGAGGAAGAACGTGTGGCTGCATGTCAACAGAAGAGCCTCTTAACTCAGTTTAAAGTCTGAAAATGCATCTTTATATTGGGAGAGGTACAAAAATAGTACAAGATGACTTAGTAAATACTTATGACATACTCTGAAGTAATAGAAAATGAGTCAGGCAAGTGATTCACAAAATCTCCCTTTAGTTCAAGCAAGTTCCAGACTCAAGAATAATTTCATCTTTCCGATGAGGGTCATGTTTGTTTGGGGGTTTTTTTTTTTTTTTTTTTTTTAAGGGTGAAGACGAGTTTGGGGAAGAAGAAGCCAAATTCCACACTTCATTCCCACCATTTAATCTCGGTTTATACCGGTATACTAAGTGTTGTAAACCTCGGGGGACCTTTACCAAACATAACGAAATTTAACATCAATTTTTAGTGCAAAAATCACGTATTCATCCAGAAACTTACACGTGAGGAAATATTAGGTTCGGTTTTCAAAAAAACAAAAAAAACAAACCCAAAACACTATGTTGTATTATTTTTTTGATATACTATGTTAAGTTGTTCTTCAAATTTCTATTATCATTCACTATAAATATGTATTAAATAGTAGTGTTTTATTGCTGTCCGTATATAATGTATATTGCACATACAGCATATTATTTACACCTGTAAAAATAAGTCGATTCATTGATTGACAGAAAATTATTCAGCAACTATTTTGATTGAAAAATCATTTAACCTTTTTTTTTTTCAAAGCCAAAAATGTTAAACATTTGCTGGTTCCAGCTTTTTGTTGTCCCATGACAGTAAGCTGAATATCAAAACAATGGTTCATATTAATCAATGAAAATAATCACCAGTTGCAGCCCTAGTTCTCACCACACAAGCGACCTGAATGCACTGCGGTTACCCCCAAGGCTACATGTTGATACCCACCATCTTGAAAATACGCATATCTGTCGCTGGCACAACATTGCGCCTCAGGTCTTTGGTGCGGTTCGTCATCGTCTGGCTGAGGTTTGATACAGAGCAGACCTTTCCACCCCCTCCTCTTCTTCTTCTTCTTCTTCTTCGTCGTCTCCTCCGTCAGTTCTGTTCCAGTCTTGGCCGGTGTCTGAGGTGAGGATGTTCCGTTTGCGTCTGCATTGCCGTTCAGTTTAACTGGGCAGTCCTGCTTAGGTGACTCAGCGTCCTTTTTCGGCCGTCTACGCTGTGCATAGGCCATCATGAGTCTGAACTCCACTGTGTCCTCCATGCCGTCTGTGTCTGAGGCAGACGTAGGGTCACCGTCTGTGCCACTTTTGAGGTCGTTTTGGTTGGAAAAGATGTCGTGGATATCTACACGCCCGTTTGCCATGTTGGTTTACTGTCGAAAAAAGAAAAAAAAAAAAATCATCATAGAGCGATAAAATTAAACCGTGGCGGAATCTCAAAAAGATGAACTTGTAGCTAAATAAGTCTTAATTATGAATGTCTTCTTTCCATCAGCTCTCAGAACTTTGTTTTTTAGATTGTTTTTTGTTATTTAATTTTTTTTTTGAGCGTTAACCTTCTTGCTGTCTTCTATACTGAAACAATTTGTCTATTCATCAGTTGCTCAACACAGATTTAATTTTCTACTATTTTGATAATAAAAGAGAAAACATTCTATAATTCCAGGTCTTCAAATGCGTGAAATTGCAGCTTGTTTCACCTTTTTTTTTCTTTCCTTCTTTTAAAATTCATTGTAAACTGAATATCTTTAGGTTTCGGACTGTTGGTTTAACAAAAAAAACGCAATTTGAAGATGTCATCTTGGGTTCTGAGAACTACATAAGCTGCAAATTTCTGCAATAATAATATTCATATGGTATTATACTTTTCTTGGTCTGTGTTGTTAGTATTCTAATTATTATCTGTGTTTTAGGTTATTTAGTGTTATTTGAAGCCCATTTTGGTTTTATTTAGGGTTGCGATTCATTATTTTGTTAGTTTTGGTTTTCAAAATTGAAGAAAATAGTGAAAAATGCCCTTCACATCTTCCCACAACCCGCAGGTGATGTCTTCGGGTTGCCTGAATGGTCCAAGCAACAATCAAAAAGTACTATTTATAAATTACTTAAAAATTGAAATCAATTATTAAAAAAAAAAAAAAAAAAAATTGCCCATCAATTTTGTTGATGGATTAACTGATTATTCAACTAATTGTTTTAACTCTGATATCGTCTCTTTATTTTATTTTTTATGTTGCACTGCTTGTGCCCTGTACAACCTAATAATCGTGAAATAAAAGTATTTTCATGCCGCAAAATTTTTATGTGATCTCATCTTCTTAATATTCATGTAATAATGATTCGTCTTGTTTATTTTAAGCTGATTTTTTGTTATGTTTCTGCCACGGTTTCGATGTTTTTAGTCGCCCTCTGGTTGTGTGTATGCAGGAAATACACTTTCGAGAGTGAAGTCATGTCGATGCATGTTTCCTACCACGGACCGTTCAAGATAACAACCCGTTGTTTGGTTTTTCAACTAAACACGCACAAAATAGAGCAAACAAATTACGAAGACGTTAAAGAACTGTTACGTGATGTGTTTAATTGACAGAAGGAGGACTTTAAAGGTGGTTCGTAGCCACTTTCGCTGCTACGCAAGGTTGGAAAAGTTCGTGTCACGACTGTTGGCCGGTAAAAGGTCAGTACACGACACAAATATCTCATTTAGTTTTTTGTTTTTTTTTTAAACAGCGCTAAACTGACTGTGGCTGTCGGGGTTGGGAACCTATCGCGGCTTAGAAACAGGATTTAAGACGGTTGGTTTTTGTCGTTAGCAAGTTTGATTCAACTTTTGCCTGCTACGGCAAGCGTGAAAACTTCCAAAATAAAACGCTTTTAATAAGTACTCCCTGCGTGAGAAATATTTATTAAAAAAAACATAAAAACAAGATTACTTACGGTCCAACCGGGGGCCTCCCGCCAATAAAAGGCGATAAATGACTGTAAAAACTATCCTAACCTGCGACTACCTCCGCGTTTGCTGTAAAACTACCTCGCCCAAATCTGATCCATGTTTTATCCTACGGTCGAAAACGTAATTCCGGGGCGTGCGTCATCACGTAATGACGCAAGTAACGCACGTTTTTTTTTTTGGTTTTTGGTTTTGTTTTGTTTTGTTTTAAATTTCAAGACAAATGAGTCGAAAAAAAAAGGTAAATAAATTGCTGATCACATTAAAATGTAGTAACAGCGAGAGTAAACAAAGCCGAAAATATAAACGACGTCTTCTTCTTTTAACCATCAGGCGCTCTCTCTAAATTTGAGTCTTTTTAAACTGAAAGTGAAACTGACATAAACAGTGACCAAGCAGAAAAGTTTTTTTTTTTGTTTTTTTTTCAAATTAATTTTATTTATTCTAAAATGATAAGGTCACTCAAACGATGTTACAGCTGTACACTCTGGCATGCTTTTCTCATTACTTTTTTTTTTATTTTTTTATTTTTTAATGGTCTTCCCATAAACACTTTAAAAGTCCACCAAAGTACAAAGTCACAAAGCGAAGAGGGGGAAAAACGTCCCGAGCGTCTCTGTGAGGGTAAAAGACAAGTGAAAATGAAACCTGCGGTCATTTTGAACACGTAACGACTTTCTTTACGGCACGGGGTTGAGAGAAAACGGGGGGGGGGGGGTCAGAAAATAAACTAAGAGCTATTGACGGTCCTCGTTGGCCTCGTCGATTTCGCACGCGGCGACATCGCACGTCGCGGAGTCGAGAAAGCAGCGCGAGCCGCACTGGTCGCTTCCGTAGAGCCTCGCGCCTGAGGATCCGAGCTTGACCCACTTCCGCGACGTCTCTCGCCCGGGGGGGGGGGTTTCCGTCACCTTATTGTGGCGTCACAGTTTGTCAATCATCCAGGTCACAAGGGCAACGTCGCCAGGTAATGAAAACAACAGGAGAACACGGAAAATAAAACAAAAACAAAACAAAAAAAACCCCCAAAGATATTTCTGGTGATAAAAATTGTTTATTTGTCCAACTTTCCTCTGATCCCTGTAATTACTGAATAATTCTCCTCGGGCCTGCAAAGGTTATTCGAATAAATATTTCGCCAGTAAAAAGGGGGAAAAAATAAAATAATAAGAAATAGATGAAATGTTAGACGTGATTAAAAAAAATGCAATCAAGTCACAACTATGAGAAATAAAGTCGAAATTGTGAGATAAAAAGTGAAACTCGAGACAGCAAGTCAGGACGGTGAGATGAAGACCCAACGTTTTGACCCACCACGAGTGGTTTTTATTTTTTTATTGTCTGCTTTTAGTGGCTGACGCCGCTCCCCGAGCAACCCCCCCCGAAAGTCGGTATCGCCGTGCGAAAGCTGAGGCAGGCGAGCCGACGGGTTCAGGCTCCGGCTGCTTTTCCCCTCGTTTTCTGTTTCACAGCTCGGGAACGGACTTTGACTCTTGATTTCCGCGCCACCATGAACAAGGAGTCTTTTGAGATGCCCGGTCAGAGAAACGCCCGCTGCTCAGCGAGGTGCGAACCCTGACGGGCCGAGGTTTCCTTTTTCGTTTTCCCCCTTCCTGCCACCGGTACGTCGTCCTTTACGGAAAGTCCCAGCCGTGATTCACGGAGCCTGTATTTACCTTCACGGCCGCCCGAGACATCTCTCAGTCTCGTGTGTGTTTTGGTTTTGTTTTTGAACGCCAGTGGGCTCGGTGACAGCTCATATCCCGGCGAGGCCGAGGGATCGGGGCGCGGCGAGCGCAAGCTCGTCCTCGTCCATAGTCTTATAATCGGGCTGGATGTGGAGTTTACGCCTCAAATGCCACAAACAGGTCCCGAAGTATTAAGCAATGTGAAAAAATAAATAAATAAATATCAAACTCGTTCTAGAGGCAGCGGAGTCTCATACGACGAGTGACCTCTCAGGAAACGCTGCTTTCACGCACGGACTTCTGAAGAGGTCACTGGCCTGTGGGAGAGAACTACAGGCATTTTTGATCACGAACCCAAGACTCTAGAATAACCCTACACCGCTGTGCGGTCACGAGCGGCAGCGGCTAAACCGAGCCAGCGCCTTTTTCAAAAACAGGATAATGTTAAGATTTCAGTTTCAGTGACTTCATTGAGTCTGATCTATCGATATGGCGTATTCGCCTTCAGGTGACTTGTCGTATAAGCAAGGGAAAGTATTTGAAATGCTCATTTAGTGCAAACGTCCCATGGTGAATATCAAAAACCAGTGTGGCGGAGGGAAATAATAACTAGTCCTCTGCTGGGTTTGAACACCGTCGTTTAAATATAAATTTCGTAGCTTGTGTGACACAGTGGGGGATGACAGAAAGTGTCGAAACCGAATGAAAATTTCCGGATCAACTCCCCCCTTCAAACAGGAAATAATGTCAGAGGCTAAAAAAGAAAAAGAGAGAGAGAAAAAGAAAGTACAGCGTCACATCTTCTTTTAACAAACGAAGAAAATAAGACAACAAGCTTCAAGTAATGTCATCATCATCAGCAGAAAAATAAAAGAAATACAAAAAACATAAAAATAAAGGAAAAAAAATAACACACCCAACACATGTTCAACCTAAGAAGAAACTCAGGTATAAGTCATTTAAAACTATAACAATTTAATAGTTTAAAGAACAATAATGCCATTTTTTTTTAATGCCATTACCAGGAAATGAACCCAAGGGCGTTCAGAAAATGCCATGCATAACCAACGCAGATGAGAGACACAGTTTAATACAAAGACATGTTTCCTACTGAACAGAGAGAGCCATAAGAAGCGTGTGTGTGTGTGTGTGTGTATGTCGTTCAGAACGGGCCTAGCTTATTACCACAGTCGCTTCGTGGAGAAGGTCGTCCCCATTCACAGGTAGTTCAGTTTACACAGTGTCACGCACTCACACACACGCACACACACACGCACACACACACACTTATGTCTATTTACTCGGCTCCAGACACTTGGAGGAAGGTGTCGGTGCTGGACGTTGTAGCGGTAGCCATCGTGGAAGTCCTGCATCGTGAACATCGATTGGGAAGAAGAAGAAGAGGAAGAAGGAGAGGAAATCCCACGCGAGAGGATTTAGCGCAGTGGGAGGTTAATAACTGGTCAGAGGTGCGGCAGAACATCACGTGTAAGCAAAGACAGCAGCGTGAGTTTTGGGTTCAAATGTAGAAATCCTCATCGTACACTCTAAAAGTCAACATTACTCTACTTTTTCATGTCAACTGCCATAATTTAACACTTATGAACTGTTTCAAATGGTCGTCCCAAAGATTAAAAAAGAAAAATATCGCCTCTGTAGTCAACCCTTAATTTATACCATGGCTGGAGAAAACGCTTGTTTCTGATTGGCTGTCAGGTGTGCGCTGCGACAGATGTTGCACCAAATTCTGCATCCTGAAAAACTGTGACCTCATAATATTCACAACGAGCCATTAAATCTGACGGCTGTAGCAAAGACTAGTGGGTACCGCAGGTCTGTGTGCGGAGCACCTAACACCAGCTCCACCTTTTTGTCCGTGTCATATAATCCCTTCAGATTTGGATTGAGATTTTGGTAGATTAAAATTCGCAGCCGCCAAAATCTGTCACCCTCTCCGCATCTTTAGGGCTACGTGAAGCTGGAAAAGGCTGCCGCGCGGTCAAAGGAATGTGAAAAGCAACGAAGGTTTGTGACAGCTCTCCTTCACTTAAAACGTGCCTGGTATAGTTTTTTAAATGGTAAAGAAAACTCACAAAAGCCCCACTGAGACGAAAAGTGTCAATAACGACTTAGAAAAACATCTTTGATTAAAACGGTGAATCTCTCCAACCAAATTTGCAACATGTTGTGCGCCGCAGTTTAAAAGCTGGACTTCTCCAATGGCTACACGTCGGCCTTTAAGATATTCCACGTCCCCACAAATACTTGGGAAAGCGGTTCCTACTGTATATATCAACTTAGTTTACAACAGGTTATATCTAACAGAGACCCCACAGGGCTGTTTAAAAGTTCGATCCACTGACATACATGCACACGAAAGGAAAAAAACAACAACAACAAAAACAAACAAAAAAAAGAAAAACAAGATTCACATATACTCAACCAGCACTGAAAATTGCACATTCAATAGTCCTCGGTGCTAAATGGTCGACTATGTTAAAAACATTAATGTAATGTAAACGATTAACAGAGAAATGCAAAAAGACGTCATCTATTCATATTGCATTGAATATGGCTCAGATTTTTCTTTCCTTCTTGGATAAATGCTGCAAACACACACGCACGCACACACACACACACACACACACACACACACACACACACACACACAGAGACACATACTCGGGCATGTACACACAAAAACCCTCACACACACACACACACACAGTATCATAACACAGCACACAGTCTGTAGTTATGTACACGCTGCTCAGAGGGAAGTCTCTTTCTGTTTCAGTTGTACTTCTGTCTCTTCTTTAGAGTTGATATGGAATGGGACATGTCATCACACACACAGACACACAACACACACACACACACACACACACACACGCTGCGTGTGAAAAGCCTTGTTGGGTCAGGAGTACCAGATACACACTGTGAAAAGTTAAAATATTTGTTTGTGTGACAGCAGCTGGAGAAGCTTTAGTCTGGAATTAACAGGTTAGTGATTATGCTTTAAATACCCCTTTTTTTAAACACAGTCCGGTCTGTCTTCCAAACTCAGCTGGCTGCACTTGCTAAAAATTCTCTAACGCCCGCTGAAGAATTAACGGTCGAGTAATGTGTTGGTTTTAATCCGTAGTGGGCTGATACTGGTCCTCTCTCAATAATCAGACCTGGTCCGGTCAGTGACTTGATTCAATGCCTTCCTGTTCCATGACACATTTATGACAAAAAAAACCGGCTTGGTTGCGACATTTTGAATGAAAAAAAAAAAAAAAAAAAAAAGTCCGTGCCATGATTCATTACTCCACCGGTTTTATTCTGTTTGTATCTTGTTTTGCTTTAATTCTCTATTAGCCCTTTCTCACTGAGAGGAACTTCACCCAGGAACTATTGCAGGGACTAAACGGTTGCCTCATGGCATTGCTCTCTCTCCTCTGCGTCCAAGGCCTCGGGAAAATTACGTGGGCTGACGAGGCAAAAGCTGACAACTGTTTTGGACACCGTTTTTATGTATGACAACGCGGCAACGGCGAAGACCCCCAGCCTTCAAAAACTCTTCCACCAAGCTTTGTTTTTTTGTAATTTACCGCTTTGCGGCTTGAATCCGTTTTGGAAGAGAGACACGCGGCAGTAGAAAGGGAGAGTCAAGCCGCCAGTGTTGCCACATAACAAAGTAATCGATCTATGCATGTAAAGGAATGTTTGAGTCACCTCACACACCCCCCCTTGATTTCTTCCTCTGCAAAAATGCTTAACAAAGCCCGAAACTTCAGTTTCCACCAATTAACACCTTGTTTGCTGTTGCAGTTGTTTAAAAATGGCTGTTGTGAATCAGTTGTGTGAAGAGGCAATCTGCGACGTTCAGCGCCGCAGAACCCTGGCAGCTCCTGGGAATGTTTCTGCGGTTTAAAAACAGGCTACATGCAACATTTCCTGTTTTTGCTTTGATGACGGTATTTCACTCTGAGGTGCACTTGAGAAACACGTTTAAACTGTGGTTTTGAAAAGAGGCGGGGGAATAAACTTTGCTTTTCCTTTGATATGACAGCCCAGCAACCCAGTGATGCTGAATTAGACGGCGTGTGAAAAAACCTTACCATCGCATAATTCTGGTATTAGAGACACAGGCTTACAACTTTGCCTAAAACAATCAGTTTTGCCGATTCATGAGAAAAAAACCAAACAGTGTGCTTGATGCTGGGAACATTAGTGAAATTGTGGCGTTGGCGTGACACTGCATCAGTGCAATGTCTTTGGCACATGGGTTTTATGGGGTAAACACAAACCTTTTATTATTTCTATCAATTCTGAAATGAGACTCTATGTTATTTTGACTATTTTGAACAGAAATCCTGCTTTTAATTGCTTAATCAATACACTTTCCATCACTGTAGAAGTCTTACTGAATAAAACCTATGACCCCTGGTTTTCTAAAAACATGATTTGTTACCAAAACAAATCCCTTACAAGATGAGAAACATCTATTCATGAGTTCATGAACAGATGTTCTCCTGAACAACACGTGAACTCAGGACCCGTGACGGCTGCTCAAAGTGCACTTGCATCCCAAGCCGTTAATAGTCCTACAATCAATCACTCGATCAATCAATCAGCACAACCAATAAATAGAATATGAATAAATAAATACTAATAAATAGTTGACCGTTAAAATCTCCACTGCAGTGCTGCTGTGGGCTGAAGCAGTTCTTCATTCCCCTGGTCTGTCTGATTTACGTCTTCGTCTGGAGTCAAAACCAGACTCTGTTCATTTTTTATACACTTTTCTCTCACCGATTCTTCTCCACTACGGTGTGTGCAGAGTCCAGGGAGACAGAGTGAGTGTGTGAGGGCGTGCGTGTGTGTGTGTGTGCGCCTCAGACTGCCGTCTCCAAGTCTTCGTGGGTGGCAGAGGACGCGTGTTGGTGGCTGCTCAGGTAGGTGGCGAGCTCCGAGTCTCCCTCTGCTTGGTCCGCCGGTGTCCTCCCCTGGTGGACACAAACACAGACGCACCGTAATGTATTTCTTTAGTGGCTAGGAACTGAAATTCTGACGGATGAAATAGCCACTAATATATAAATGAGTGTAGGGCTGCAACTAACAATTATTTCCATTTTTAGAGTAATTTAAAATATAATTAATTATAAATGTATAATAATTATTTTCTCAATTAAAAAATGCCATTTACAATTTTCTTGAACATGAGTTGTGATATTTAAATTGCTTGATTTGTCTAAGCAACAGTCCAAAACCCAAACATATTCAGTTTCCCATATAAGAAAAACATAGACAAGCAGAAAATCTTTGTCATTTTTGCTCACATTTCTTCCAGTGTCTTAACAAATTGCAAGTGATTTTATTTTGACAGCTGGTGACCCGAAAACAAACAAAGGAAAGACACACACCCTGGAGCCCAGTAAACCAGTATCTCTGTGGCTCATTTACACGTCATGCTGTTCTGATATGACTCAGCTGTAAAAGTGTTTATCTAGAAGCGCCGCAGATTTGCGGTGTACATGTAAATGTGTGCGAGTGTGCGTTTTACCTGGAAATTGGTCTTCTCGAGAGATGCCCCGGCCTCAACCAGCAGTCGACACACTGCGTGCTGCTTCACAGAGGCTGCTTTGTGCAAGGCAGTGTCCCCTCTACACACACACACACACACACACACACGAATGATAAGCTTTGAAAATGTCACAACCTTTTGTCACAGTTCACTGTGGCAAAAGGCTACTGAATCCATTAGGAAAAAAAACAAAAACAAAACAACTTAAAGGTAGTTAACACACTTCTCTCTGTCTGTCAAATCCAGAAGCACTTTGGAGCCTAAAGGGGGAGAAACAGAAGAAACATGAGCAGCTTTGTATCTTTTGATAAGACACGACGATGATTTAAGAAAATGGACATTTATTAATCTTAACAGATCATCTTTGTTTACATTTTTTTTTTAATTTTGTGGTTGTAAATAAAATATAAAATGAACCTAAAGATGAATAATGTAGCATTTTTAAAAACCAGTCTTGAAAGTTGAATACAAAAGAGAGCCATGTGCTACTGTTAGTGGCGTTTCTCAAAATGTCCTATAAGGTCTATTGTTCTCTTTTTTTTTTTTTTTTTGCTTTGCTTCTCCGGGGAAAGGCTTTTTAGTTCCCTTTAATAAAGAAGATAATCATGTTTAAAGATACAGTACTTCCAATAATACCCCGGCCTTTTTACAGCGGTAGCCATTCAGTGTATTTACATACTGTAGTGACCTCTCTAAATAGTAGTCCTCATTGTTAGTGGCGCAAGTTGAAACAGCCACAGGAAACGCAGTGTATTAGTCCCTGAGGTTGGAGCAACGTAAGGAGCAACGGAGCAAGAAGGAGCAGCCAGACTGAGCCGTCAGATGAAGAGCTGCAGCTGACATTTAACCCCTCAGCAAGTTCAGCAGCTTAACTGTGTTTTGCTGTTTTGTGGAAAAACACTCGCACCGTGTGCAGCGTGAAATTAGATCGCGGTTGTGTTATTAATCGACTGACTCCTTGCACTGTAAAAAGATACACCAGCTGCCCCTCTGCTGTTTTTCTGAGAGTCTGCTGTAATGTCAAACTGCACCAGCAGCAACCAGAGGTTACTCGACACGTCAACCGGGATGGAAATCTAAAGGATTAAAACTCGAAAAGCGACACTTTCTTCCCGTTTTGTGCAAAGTTTGAAAGACAAAGGCTGCAACACATGACTTTATTTATTTATTTAAAATGTTACATGCTACATACAAAGCCTTGCACATCGTGCACGTTCTCACCCTGCTGCAGGATGTAGCTGACCAGGTCTGTGTCCCCGTTCTGGGCAGCTATATGTAACGCCGAACAGCCTCCAGAGTCTCTCACCAACAAGCTGACGCCTCGCCGCACGCACTCTGACAGCTGCAAAGAAAAAACAACAACAAAAAAAATTAAGTTGACCTGAATATACAGCTACTGAAAAGTGTATTATGATTTTTTCATTAAGAAGAGAAAAAAAAAGAAAAGAAAAAAAAAAGGAAATACATATATGAGTAATACTTTAGTCACTGAGTATTTACAAGAATTCAAGTGATGACCTTTGTTTTATAAATCGTCAGTGCTGTCTACACTTCTCTTCCCAACAAACACCTTTAAATCAAACAGTGTCTCTGTAGAGATCTTCTGCAGATGAGGTTTTAATTTCTACAGGTGTTTTTTCTCTTCTTTGTCTCTGCTCTACTCTAAATCTTTCTTCTCTTACCAACAAACCAGGACCCACATGTCCCATCTCGAGGCTAAGATGATTCTAAGGCTGAAGAGGTGTTTCCCCAAAAGAATCGCAAATTAGGATGCTTTCAGAATTTACTGTAGTTTCATCAGTACCTCCTCCCTGCTCGCCGCAAGCTAAGACGGTAAAAATAGGTTCCGAAATCTGCAAGAGGAACCTCAAACTACATGTTTTACTGATGTTTTTATTGGCTTTGTTTGTGTTCAAGTCTGTACTTTTATTATGACCACTGACGATTCCTCTTAAGTGGCATTTGATGTAAGACGAGAGATAACTGTTAAATTTAGTAAATAAGAAAGTAAAACTAAACTAAAACTGTAAAAAAAATGTATGGAACATTTGATCTGATCTCCCTCGTCTCACATGACGTCTGAATCCCTTCTAATGTTCTGTTTCAGTTTCTATTAGAGTTGAGAATCTTGATGATGTTGACTCTGTTGGTTATTGGTTAATCTTTTGCTTATTTTTAAGTAAAATGTCAAAACAAACAGTCCAAAACATAAAGGTATAATAAAATAGAACAGAGAAAAGCGGTAGATCCTCACATTTTACAAGAGAAAAGGAAATATAAGTGTTTAGCATATTTCCCTGAAAAAAAACAAAAAAGTCAAAAATGAATTAACTTAAACATTTGTTTGCTGACGATTCATTTTCTGTTTGATCAGCTAATCGGTTACTCGGCAAATTGTTTCAGCCCCAGTTTTTTGTATCTTCTCTTTTCTTTTTATTTATCGTGTGTATGGTGTTTGCCACAGGCTTACATACAGATGTGGTGATGTGCATCAATTAGCAGTCGATCGGTGTATGAACAGATGCGTAAGAGAAACATCTGCCTAGAGCAGCAGCTACTGTAACTCAGGTATAATACATTTCAACACTTGCGCTTCGTGATGTACGTATTTTTTCTTATATAGCGTGGTTTACGGACAGTTAGGACGCCACAGAACATTAAAGTCTGTTCACGGCTTTCTTTAGCACCGCTGAAAGCCAGCTTCGTGCCCTTGCTCTTAAGTGTTGCTTTGGGAAACGTGTAAAAATTCAAGAGCGACTGCAGAAATGTTCACACTCCTATAACACTTCTAACTTCTAAGATCGATTGTTATAAAGAAACAGGCCCTGAAAGGCAAAGACCCCATGTCCCACAGTACTTTTTAAATCATTTTTATCAGCTGTTGAAAGAGCGCAACGGAACAGCCCATAGACTGCGACTGACTCTCTATAGATCCCAGCGGAGCGCAGCAGATACAAACGCGTAAAACTGGTTTTAATAACTGCGTGCGTCCGCGTTTGTCTGCGTGCGACTGCACTTTACCGTAGAAAGATCCCCAGAGCTGGCAGCTGTCAACAGAGCTGTGAACACACAAAAAGACAGAAGTCGTGACGTGAGGTGAGACCCCGCTGCAGAGCAAGGCTTCGATGATCACTATGACTAAAGTTCCTTCCCCCAATCAAATAATAGATGCATTCAAAGTAAAGCATTGTCTTCAAGATTAAAGAAGAGAGGAGGAGGAAATGGGGGGGGGGGGTGTCTTTCTGCAGGGATTCTTGACTGTTGAACTTTCTGTTCCACTTTCCTTCAAATCTGCTGACTGTGTTTTGCACAGCCTGGTAGAGGCTGTGGTTATTTCCTTGTCGCGGAATATTTTCCTTGTCTCTGTCGACATCAACATACCCTCAGTAGCACATCTAAAAATACATAATGACAAGAATGATCTCAAGCTAACTACAAGCTAACCTTTCTCTATTGTCATTGTCATCTATCTACCTGTAATGTATTGGTGTTCGTAGCATTTATGGACAAGGATGTCGGAACAAATACGAGTGATTTGTGGTTACAACCACCAGAAGAGCTAAATGTATGAGCGATCTACAAAGAAAAAAAGACCAGTCAGTGTGTAGTTTCCAACGTTAGACTTGGTCATTTTTGTGTTTGTTTCTGAAAGCGAAACTGACGACTGTTTTTTAACCCTTTTGCTGCTTTGTAGAAATGAATTTAATACAAATTTAATCAGCAAAACAATGTCAAATCTGTCAAAACCCAGCTATTTCTAACAGATTATGAAATTTACCAAATTATAAATGGGTACACCAAGAAAATACAACAGAATATTGTTAAGAGGCATGAAATCCATTGGTGTTTGGTAAAGCAGATATAGCAGAGGAAAGAGTGTGGACTTTGGACTCTATATTACACTGTTTTGGGTTTGGTGTTTGTGGTCAGAGCTGCTGACAAAAGTTGACGTGGACAAAAACAAACAAAAGGACATGGGAGGATGAGGAAAAACACGTTATTAAATTGGAGAGTACCGTGAATTAGATAAGACTCATTGATGACGTGACACAATGTAACCAGGCCACAGTAAACAACCGTCAGCTGGTCTCTAGAGAACGTTAGTGGTTACAGGTTGCCTTTGTCACAAAGTTCACAAGCCAGAGCAAGGTGATTTGAGAGAACTGAAACCAGTTTTAAAAAGCCCTCAACAGCCAACGTCTTCAGACCGTTCAGAGGCTTTTATTCAGCGAGGAGAAAAACACCCCACTGAAAGCTGAATCAGTTGCCTTTGACTGTGACTGCTATGAGTGTTTAAGTGCAGCTAACCCAAAAGGAAATTATTAAAGAACTTATATCTGTCAAGTATAACAAGTTGCACTTTAGTTTCCAAAGGGATAACATGTTCTTAGTTACAAAGACAAACCCGTTTTTATAGTTTTTAAAAAGTGATGTTTGTGTTTGTGTTATACCTTGTTCCTCAGGTGTCAATGGAGCACTGGAAAGAGGAATGAAAGAGGGAGTTATAATGTGACAAAACTGTTATTTCAGTGCTGCAAATACTATCAGCAATTCTGATAATCAAATTATCGTTTTAGTCATTTTTGAGCATTGACTAAACGGCCAAACATTTGCACGTTCCACCTTCTCAAATGTGAGGATTTGATGCTTTTCTTTGTCATATATCATAGTAAACTGAACATTTTGGGGGTTTTGGGCTGTTGGTGGGACAAAACAAGACATTTGAAGACATCACCTTGGGATGCGGGAAATTATAGTGTTCATTTTTCACCATTTTATGACATTATATAGACCAAACAATTACTCAATATTCTTTTTCATTTATATTATATTTGATTATCAGGGAGGCAGCAGTTTGTTTATTATTGAAGAATATTGCAGCTTAGAAAGCGTAAGAAAATAATGAATAATGACCCCTAAGTGAAATCTTCAAATGTCTGTTTTGTCCCAACAACAGTCCAAAACGTAACAGATATTAAATTAACAGTGATATGAAACGGGAAAGTAGTAAATTCTTACATTGGAGAAGCTGGAACTAGCTTAGCTTGTAATTTTTGCTTGATGAATGACTAAACGTTTATCACAACTGCTGTCAATTAAATCACGCTCGACTGACCACCATGTAACTAATATCACATGTATATCACTCTGTTTATTTAGTCACGAATTAACGCAAATGTGTAACTGTCTTTGTGAGCAGTATTTTTGCTGCCGTCGTCGGCAGTCCCCCCTCGCAAAAGATGCCGTCGACCTCGATGGGACTTACCTGGTTAATTAAAGGTTTAAAAAAAAAAGTGTGTGTCTCCTGCATCTGCTGTGTGTCTGCTGACGTACCCAGCAGTAGGTTCCACCACCAGATCTGGCATCCCCATGGACGATCCCTGGCTCACTGCAGGTCCCTCGTGGTCCAGGATAAATACCTCGTCCTGACAAATCTCCGTCACAAAGTGGAGGTGCTCCTACATAAATCCGTGCGTACGTGCAGAAATATACGATCAGACACTGGTAGAAATCGGCACACGCTGGGCTGACAAACATCTCAGTCAAATTCCAACATCAATCCATCAGTTCGGTGATTTTCAAACTGTTATTTTTCGAGTGCCAAAAGAAATGAAGCAATGTTTACCTGAGCCTTGTCAATACGATAAAATCGGTCGGCTGATGTGGCTGTAGAGCAGAGACATGCATGTCAATAGGATGATTATCTGTCTGAGTTTTGTATCAGTGATAAACTGTTAGTTTATACAGTTTTTCGTCTATCAAAGTGGTAGGAAACGTCTGAAACGTTTGTGTTATCTAATTGAGAAAAAACTCCTCGTTGGTCAGCGTTTCTGGCAACATCCGTCACTTACAATCCAAGAAGCTCCAGTTGGGAGACAGTCTACTGGCTGAACCGGTCCTGGGGACACCTCTGCTCTCATCCTGGAGACAAAGGGACAGACAATGTCATCTTTATCGTCCCAAAAAAACTATACGCAAATAAGTTCACATGGGGGAATTATAGGAAGAAAGAGAAAGCAAAAGAGAGAAATTCAGACAGGAGAAGGATTATTATATCTAGCATTTACAAAACTGAAAACAAGACATAGAGAATATGGACAATGAGACAGTATATAGTGTAATTTAAATTAGTGCTGACTGAAATAGAGGATTTGGAAGTGACCCAGTCAGTGTTCTCCCCTTTCCTCACCACAGCTGATGAATACATTTATAATATTGCTGTTTATATTTCACATTGTCCAGAATTGTTTTTTTCCAGTGTGGTAGGAGAAGACATCACTCAACATGCGTGTCAGTCTGTAAAACCTACAGTTCATTTATGGTAGGTAGCTTCTTTTTGCAGGTAAATTACTCATTCTGATGGGTGTAATGTATCCCGGAGCTTCATTTTTCATGCTTTACAGAACTGCCAACGCTGCTAAAAAATAACATAACTATTTTGCAAAAAAGGTGACTGAAATTATGGCGTACATTTAAGCGTCGTAGAGAGTCAGATTTAGATATTTTAAATACATAACAAATAGCTTCTAAAGCCTTCAAAACTAATGATAACCCAACCTCTCCCTGCTGAAAGACACCCAGAAGTCATATACCTGATAGTGCACTCTGTGGCCAGTAGATGGCGCCTGGTGTAAATCCTAACAAGCACAGCAGACAGGTTTCAAGGTTAACAAACAGCCAAAAGCATTGACATCGAAAAAAGTTCCACAGATGTTGACTCGGTTAGTGAACGTTCCCCACATGAGACACACAGCTAAACAACAGCTCTGGATTCCCAGTGTTGTCGGTCGCTTACCCATCTCTAAATAACTGAGAGTGGAGAGATGGCGCTGCATGCACCATGAAATAATAATGAGGCAGAGAAAGAAAGAGGGAGGGGGAGAGGAAAATTGAAGTGATAACCATAATGACGATAATGATGAGGATAAAGGCGAAGACTCACCTCTTGCAATCTGTCAATATAGAGTCTGCATGTCTCCAGGTCACAGTCCCCCCTTACCACCACGATGCCTACTGGGATGGCTGGAATACACACAAACACACACTTCAGATAATAATACTTTTTTTTTATTTTTATAAAAGTCAGTTAAACCTGCGATAACCAATTTTTGGCTACTTGGTGGCACCGGAGGAAAATAGTAAACACTGACAAAATTTCACCGATTAAGTTGATATGGTGAACTTTTTGGCCAACAGTTGCCTATTTACACATCCAGCAGAAATGGAGCAGCATTAGCATTCACTTGCTAATGGAGTGGCGGCTGTGTCCACCTGATGAATGTGAGCGCAATATTTACTCTTCTTTTAGCTCTGTTTTTAGTCTTTACCAGCTCGTGAGTGAAATATCTGGCTCTGTAGTTGCTAAATGCTCCACTACATCTCTCTTTGCTTTGTCTGTCTGCTATTTGGTGCTGCTAAGTTAACTTTTTTTCTTTTCCCTTGAAACAGCTGCCTGCTGCACTTGGAAACGATGCAGTGAACCAAAACAGTCAAGCTGTGGGCCTAAAAAACAAAACTGAACTAAAAGATGTTAAAACATTTCATAGAGCTTAGGAGAACTGTGGAATTGGGTGACAATCATCTGCGAGTTCATCAATGGTCACTTGGTACTCATCTGATTCATTGTTTTCTATAACAAAATGACACACACACACACACACACACACACACACACACACACACACACACACACACAGGCTTACAGATATCCCGAAGTCGTTCTTTGTCGTACTGCAGTCTGTCGTATTCCTGGAGGCTGATCCGATTCACCCGCAGACGCAGACGATCTGGAACTGCATGAGGACTAGAAAAAAAAACACACACAGAAGTGCATGCACGTGCGCACACACAGTTCAGACATGTCCCAAAATACAGCGATAAGGACGGACATATGCATACATGCACGCACAGACACGCATAGATACACAATAATGACTTTTAATTCCTCATCTCTCTCGTTTCACTAAACGTCCATTTAAAGCCTAGAGATTTTTCTTCACTGAGCTCAAGTTTAAAAGTCTAACATTTCTGATAACTGGAGGTTGTAAAAAGTAGTAAACGTTCCCTCCAGTAGAAGATAAAGGGCTCAGCTAACCTCCTGCAACACGACCCCGATTCTGTGCTCGAGTTTGAGGTGGGCCAACATTTTGAAGTCAATGTTTGTGGGCAATGTTGCCTTCAGCGAGGATGGAGGTTGATGAAAGTAAAATACTGAAGTCAAAAACACAGTGGGCGATAAACAGAAGCACGATGAGAAAACACTGCTGGTCACACGGCAACTGTCAGCAAAATCACCCATCTACCCAGCCTCAAAAGCTCAAAAGCTCAAAACCTTACCTGCAAAGGAACAGAGAGGTTGTAAAATTAAAGTGCGTTACATTATCGTGAGGTTTGTTCTCCTCAGTCAAAGCTGATGCAAAAATATGAAAATAGCTTTTCTGAGGGAGGGCACGGACATCAAGTGAGAGTCGAGGACTGGTGCAGGTACAAGTAATAGCACAGCTCAGGGTAAAGTTAAAGGTAAAGGGACTACAGCTGGAAAAACATCAAAACAAGAGACAGAAGCACACTGAGAGGTGATGAGGCTTCAGCATGCTGCCATACACACTCTCTCTCTTTTTCTCCGTCTTTCAGGCGGTCCACTTACTTACAAACACAACAAAGTCTCACATTCAACACAATACGACTCAACTAGGGCCCGACCAGTTCGAGTTTTTAGAAGGCAACACTGGCACAATTTTGTTTATACTGATGCTGCAAATGCTAGTTATGGTGTGTCAATGATTAAGAGCTTGTAAAATAGTTAAGAGTGTTTAACTTACACTAATAATTTGGGGGTATTTTACTATATATATATATATATTTTACATTTGACTAAAAGTTCACTTACATGACAGGTTACTCCTTAAGTATAATTTGTATGGTGGGGAAGTTGTTAATTATGTCAATTCCTCGAGACAAATAAAATACACACATGCTGAAATTCAAATGAAAAGGTACCTTGTGGAGTTTACATTCAGTTTTATTCAACATTACATGTGATGAGTGTATTTTCCTTCTTCGTTAATATTATTAAATGTATATATCAATAATTAGTGATCAATATTAAAGAAAAAAAAAATTGTGATCATATTTTTGGTCCTATCGCCCTGCCCTAAATGTATCCATCACATCAATGGTTGAAAAAAATCAATATCATCAATATCATTACTATAATCAAATAGGCAGGCACAACATTGGCTCAACCCGACACAAACCGACAAACACGGACACACAAACACAAACGGACACACATACAGTGACAGAGGGACAGAAGAGAGAGAGAGAGAGAGAGAGGGAGCAGGGCAGGCAGGGCGCAGATCTGCTGCACACACCTTCTCACACACGACCACGCCGCCACACACACAACCACACACACACACACACACACACGGATATTGGTTGAACCAGGGAAACAACGCACAACCACACAACACACCACACACACACACACACACACACACACACACACACACATACACACACAGAGGCTAACACACACAACACAGAGAAGGAGAGAGGAGAGAGAGAGGAGAGAGAGAGCAACACACAGACACACACATACTACGATGACGCAGACGCGCACGCACGCCCGCACACACAACCACACACACACACACACACACACACACACACACACACACACACACACACAGAGAGAGAGAGGAGAGAAGGAACGTATGGCAGAGAGCGGAGGAGGAGAGGAGGTGGAGAAGAGGAAGAGAGGAGCAGACAAGGAAAGAAAGAGAGAATAAGGTAGGAGAGGAGAAGAGATGAGAGGCAGAGGAGGAGTGAAGAAAGTGTGAAGAGGGGGAAAGGAGAAGAGAGGCAACGAGGAAGGAGAGGAGAGTTAAAGAGAGGAGGAGGAGAGAAGGAGACAAGGAGAAGAATAAAAGAAGACAATGAAAGGAGAGAGGAGGTGAATAGAGGAGACAAGGAAAAGAGTGAAAAGATAGTAAGGGAGGAAGGAGAGAAAAAAAAAGAAAAAAGAGAGAAGGAGGAGAGAGGAGAAGGAGAGAGGAAGGAGGAGAGAGAGGGAGAGAGAGGAGAAGAGATGAGCAGAAGAGGAGGGGAAGAAAAGATAAGAGGAGACAGTAAAAGGAAAGGAAGAGAGAGGAGAGGAAGGAAAAGTAGGAAGGAGAGAGAAGAAGAAAGAAAAATAAAGAAGAGATAAGAAGAGAAGAAGAGGAAAACAGATGAGGGAGGATGGAGAGAAGGAGAGATAAGGAGAAGAGATTAGGAGGTGAGAAGGAGAGGAGATGAGAGGAGGAGACAAGAAGATGAGAAGAGATGAGGAGATGAGAGAAGAAGGGAGACAAGGAAAGGAAAAGAGAAGATGAGGAGAGAAGGAAAAAGGGGGGGTGGGAAGGAGAAAAGAATAGGAGAGGAGGCAAGGAGAGGAGATGAGAAAGGAGACAAAGAAAGGAGAAGAAATGAGGAAGAGGGAGAGAGGAAGAAGATGAAAGAAAACAAAATGTCAGGTGAAGATGTGACAGAAACGAAGAGGAAACAAAGGACGGATCGGAGAGAGGAAGAGAGGAAGGAGGAAGGAGAGGAGACAAGAGTAGAAGGAAACAAAGGAAATGAACAAGAGGAGAGAAGGTAAACAAATGTAAACAAAATAACAAATAATCAAAGAAGTTACAGACATTGCAGGTATTGAAGGAAAGAAGAAGTGAGAATGAAATGGAACAAGACAAGAAGAGGAGGAGGGACAGATGAAGAAGAGCCCAGAGGTGAGTAGACAAACACTGATAGCACAGAGTACAGTGGCATAGCAGTACATCAAGCAAAGACACTGGCTACTGCAGCTACAGCTAATTACTCTCTAGTTCTTTCTCTCCCGTGCACACAATTTACTCTAGCTTGTAGACTTTTACAAACAGTTGAAGATAGACCCACAGATACACACACAAAGATATACATGAGGAACAGTTAGTGCTACGAGGATGGAGGAGTGTTAGTAGTCACACAGTTTCAGGTATGAACAGTGTTTTTACACAGCAGGCGACCACAGTGCTGCACTGCTGCTTCATCTCTGACAGAAATCACTGAACGTCTCCTTGTGTTCGTCTTTTCAGCTGAAGGGGAAAGCCACACAGTATTACATGTCAGTATGTCATGGAGATACCCCTGGTGCTTTTGTTTGGATTAATTTGAGCGTTGTTTGGCGAGATGCGGGACATCGAGAGGAGTGAATGTCAGCTCCCACTGAACAGACTGTATGACTCAGTCGGTGCCAACCCGGGCTTTTACAACACTCCTGGCCTAGTTCCTCTGTCTGTGTGTGCGTGCGTGCGCTTGTGCGTGTGTGTTTTTGTGTAAATGACTCACTCGTTGAGCAGGGGCACAGAGGTGCGTCTCTTGCTCTTCTGGACCATGTTGGCCTGATTTCGAAGGGAGATGCGGAGGGTGGATGGAGCCAGCCGACACGGCTCGCCGTCCACCTACACGCACACACACAAAGAGGCGCAAAGGGTCGCTGTTAAAAGGACGAAGCAACAATCAAACAGAACGAGTGATGTGCCGGGTTTTCGTGTCAGCTGATTACATCCGGCAGTGAGCTGAGCAGTCAGGGCTGAGGCAGTGATGAATAAGGCCGGGATTCGTTTGGATATTCAGTGCCGATATGATACCAATACAATTATGGAAGTCATCGATTAATTGTAGTCTAATAGTTTTGGAGGCTGGTTGTGTTGCCGGTGAGTGTGTGCTCTCACCTGAACAGGTACAGTCTTGAAGGTAGTTAATACAACTTCTCTGCACTGGTGAAGTCTCTCTCCGTGACCGCCGACCTGTAGCGCTGCCTGGTGGACAAGAGGGAGACTTACACCTCAGGGGAGCCAGCGATCGCATTAAGAACATACCATCCCCTTTTCCTTTTTCCTCGGTTACGTCGGCCATTTTTCATGTTAACTCCATTTATTTTCTTTCCTCTCCTAATGCTGCCTTTCTCTCACCAATGAGGCCATGGTGAAGCCGATAACCTCGATGCAGCCGTCGTCATGGCGCTGGGGTTCGAAGTCCCGGTGGTCGCCTGTGTTTCCCCACGGCATGGTGCCAGCACAGTACCTACACGCGCGCACACACGCACACGAACACGCACACGCACACACACACGGACATGCATGTAAAAAAAAAAATCTAATATGCAACATTGGGTACATCCACACAACTTTAATGTTGTGGTACCTCAGGTGCCACAGAGATTCTTAAAACCCAAATATCACTTTCCACGTACAAAGCTGTCAGATCGGAAGCTTTCAGAGCAAAATCATCTGCCTCTTAACACGACGGAGGCTTTTCCCTGTATTTGTTTTCATTACTTTAACGTCTGACGAGAGAAATAGTGTAACTCCAGGGTGGTGTGGGAGGATTTAAGTTAACAGCTTCAGTGTCAGTGTACAAAGCATGAATGAGACCTCCTGTTCCTGCCGTAAGGAGATACTAACCCCACTTGAAGGGATTCCATTAGTCCAGCATTCACTAGAGAGTTGTAGTGTCTCATTATTTTCTTAATGCTGTTTCAAAGGCGTTTCCACTGTAGTGAAACCGTGAATAATTTGAATTAGGTATTTTTGGCCATGAAAAAGACGCCACTGAAAAAGGTTGCTTATTGATGAAAAATGTCAGCTATTGGCAGCTTAAAATAGATGATACAATACCGATGATGTGCAGTTTTGCATAAAAAGCAGCCAGATGTACAGTCTAAAATCTAGTAAAATGAGTACAATTTCCAAACTGTGTGACTCATGGATTTATGTCCCGTAAGGTTTTTCTCCTTTGCTGATTCTAATTTTCAGATTTACTTTATCCTATGCGCTTTGTTTTCTCTAGTAGATCTCTGTAGCAATAAAAAGCACCGCAAGACAAAGAAGGAAACCCTTGTCATTGCAACCGAACGCTACAGTCTCGTTGCCTCTGTATGTTCACCTACCTGGGAATATTTAGAAACACAATGCACTGGAACTTCAGCTCCTGGATCTTGGGGGTTAGATCTGTACCATCACACTGAGGAAGACAGAGAATGTGAAAATGTGAGGGAGGTAAAGTCATTTATGTTGTTTGTGGCGTTGACCACGGGTTTAACACAAGCGGCTCCGCGGCTCACCAAGTATGGTTTCAAAACTGAGCTCAGTGACAGCTGAACGTGTACCCAAAAAACTAAGAGGCAGAGGTAGAATGCCATTAATTAATATAATCTGTAAACAAGTCGTGACCAAGCTTGTACTCATCTACTGAATTCTTCTGCCTTAGCTGTGGAAAAAAACAAAATTAAAAAAAAAACAAAACGATTTTCACTCTCACATCCTGCACTTGCTTTTACATGTCGCTTCAAGCTTCACTCTCAGTTCTCAGTTTTCATTCTCAGTTTCAATGTTGTCACTCTCGGCCTTAAACCCGTTTCGATGTGAGAGGTGGAAAGTAATTGATCCAGGTGAAGAGTCACATCACACCGGCGCTCGCTCAGCTCTCTATAGTATATACCCTCAAGACCTTGTTGCAGCAAGAAATTCTGAAGAACTGCAAACCTGGACCCGATTTTATCGAACTTCTAAGTTAAACAGTCTCTCTGAAGACAAAACTTAGTAGCAGAAAAGTGCAAAAAAGACACATTTATCTAGGGATTTACTCCTATTTACAGTGAAGTTTAAAGGGAACCTCTGAAGTGATCAAATAATTAATTGCATGTATGTTCAGAGGAGGAGTAACCAATCAGTCACAAGCACTTACCCTAAATCTCCCATACTGTTAATTCTTTAAGAAGGTTTTTACATTTTTACGTTGATATATTATTCTTTAAAAGCCCGTTAATATCAGTTTAATTTTTCGGAAAAAACAAACAAACTTGTGTGTAAAATCTTTAGAATCCTCAGAATTCAAAAAATCTGCTTCAGATTAGAAACTGAGCAGTTTCAAATCAAAAAAATTGCTTTTATATCTTTTATCTTTTATGAGTAAAAGTGAAGGAGTTATCTCTCACTTAAATCCAAATGAATACCCCCATTTGAACAGGGGTAGGTAGGTTGTGACATTTTCTGGACGTAGATGATGTCACAGGTTTAGTCTTCTTCAATGGGGAATTAGCGCGGTCGGTAGTTGTTTTAAGTTAGCGAAGCACGATATGTGTAGTGTATTCATGTGTGTAGTGGGGAAGCCAGTGGTCAGGATCAGTGACAGAGCAGCAGCGTCCCCGGCGCTGAGAGGATCTCGGCGTCTTGCTGCAGGACACTCCAGCAGGGCGGATGTTAAACGAGCAGCTGAAGGACGGTCTTTTTAATCAACCGGCCGACGTGCTGCCCAGACATGTCGGCATGGAAAGCGATACAGACTGAGAGAGCGTGTTAACACTCACCACCACTCTGACGTGCTTGGACAAATCCCTGGAGCTTCTCTGGAGGAAATCTGAGAACGCAGCCTGTGCCCGCGCACACACACACACACACACACACACACACACACACACACACACACACACACACACACACACAAACGCACGCACACACACACAAACAGAGAAAAGGACCCAATCCAACAGAGTTACAGTTCATTACATTTCCCTCAAAGAGATAATTCCCCCGCATGCTTCCTCTCCAAATCCCACCCATCGTTTCTTCCTTCCATGTCACATCCCTCACAGAATATCTGCAGCTTCCAAAAAAGTATAATTAAGATTTTATAAGATTTATCAAGACTTTAAATGTGAATGAGAACAGTTCTTAAACCCCACAACAAACGAGCTGGAAAAACGAGGAATTTCTACTGGGGCATTACTAATCAGAAATTCTGCAAACCTTCTACATGTAGAAGTGCAGAATGAAAGGTCAAAGTGAATTACTGAAAACCATGACGTCCGAAAGTTTACTGAAGCACATGGGATGCAGATCTACTTGCACTACTGGCACTGTTCATTATTAATCTAAAAAGACCAGTAAATGCAATACAATGTGTCAAGTTAGCCCCACTTCCAGCTAGATTAAGGACTATAAACATTTCTTTTAATGGTTTGAAAATAAGATTTTTTCTATATAAAGACAGGAAACGTGTTTGTTTGTGTGTGTGTGTGTGTGTGTGTGTGTGTGTGTGTGTGTGTGTGTGTGTGTGTGTGTGTGTGTGTGTGTGTGTGTGTGTGTGTGTGTGTGTGTGTGTGTGTGTGTGTGTGTGTGAGAGCAAATGTGAGCGTGCTATAAGTTAAGTGGGAAACTCACTCCTGCATAGAACATCTTGTTGCGGAAGCGACTGTTAAACTTTTCTGGGTTGGCCTCTGAAAAAAAAAAAAAAAAAAAGACACAACCATAGACACGGACAAAAAGAAGGAGAAGGCATTAATAATGCTGCAAAGATAGTGGAATTAAATATGAAAAAACAAAACACAGAGGCGGAAAGTATGGGCGTGATAAACTCGGATTCACTTGTGCATGAATGCTTCTTAATACTTTATTTTATTCTGCCCATCTTTCCTTTACAAAAAGAGGGACTTAATGGAATATATGTACAGGTAACACGGGGCGAAATGACGAAGAGCGACATTAAAATAGATTTCACCAACCTCTGGACTCGTGGAACTCCAGGGTGACGTGAGCATCGAAGCCCAGGCTGAAGTAGTTGTTGAACACATTCAGAGGCAGCTGAGGACACCGGGAAATATATTAAAGTGAGTGCATTAGCATAACTATTATACAAAGACAGCTCATATCCTGGTTGAGCCCCCTAACGCCAATCATTAGGTCCATTCATCTAGTGATACTCATAATCAACCTGGCTGGTTGTGTACACACGTTGGTTTTTCGGCACACTTTCTCAAGGCTGTAGCCAGCTATCATCGCATTTACCTTTTCACTGGAAGTTGTGACCGTTGTAATGGGTCGATTTCCACAAAGAAGACGTTTAACGACGTCATGCAGCCCTAACTGAACCACTTGCAACAAGTAAGCACTGCACTAACAGAACATTGAACACAGATGTGCATGTTCACTGAGAGAAGGAAAATAAAAATTGCAATTAATTGTAAAGGCTTTTTTTTTTTTTTTTGTTTATCTTTAATAAAATAAAAAATAGTTAAACTTGTAGGGCCCAACTTTTTGTCTGTCCCCACAATGTGTGAAAACTGCCAACACACACACACACACACGCACACGCACACGCACACGCACACGCACACGCACACACACACACACGCACACACACACACGCACACCCTAACTTCTGACCTTCTGTGTGCCCTCCTCTTGCTGGGCAGCACCCTTCTCTACTTGAAGGTTCCACCTGTCCAGCTGCACCACTGAACCATCCTCCACATGACACAAAACCTTGGACACCGGCTCATCCGTGTATCCCTGCAGAGAGAGAGAGACAGAAGCAGATATGGAGGGATGGAGTCTGCATAATTCGCAATAATGCAAATAACTGCTGAGTTTTAGTATGCGGTGACACTGAAATGGAATTTAATATTCTACAATACGAATGATTTTATATACATCACAGAATGTGTGTGGAGGTATATGATCACTTTTTTCTAAGATTATTTATGTAGTTGGCAAAACAATCCCACTCCTCCGGAGCTTTCAATCGTATCACATGATCTTCCTCAGCGGTAGAGTTGCCCAGTCGGAATTTTTCTTGCAAGGAGTAAAACGGAAAGAAAGTAGGAGGGAGGAATGGAAAAGACAAGGAAGGAAAACGAAGGAAAAGAAAGCGGTGGGATGAGAGGGAAGGAAAGGAAAAGATAAGAGAGGAAAAAATGAAAGAAAGGGGAAAAATAAAAAACTAAGAAAAAGAAAAGAAAACAAATGAAAGGAAAGGTAAGGGGGGGAGAAATAGCAAAGGAACAGAAAGAAAGGGAAACGTAGTAGCATTACATCACTACTACTATCATTAAACATAGTGTATGGTAATTGTTACAGCACAGGAGCACAGGATGTAATAATTTGGCGCTGACATATTAATAACATTGGGTTCGATACTCACTCTCTCCAAAACTTCCCCTATTCCTTTGGGAAAATATTGCCATCGCAGAGGAGCTCAAGCTCAAGACAACTTACGGCACTGTACCATTATTGTTGTTATATGGGGATTCAGTAGATAAAGAAATAACTGGATCATTCATAGTGTAAACCCTCTAAAAGTTCATTTAAATGTTCCTCGAAGATTAAATAAAGCTAGTTAATGTAACACATACTGTAGACTACGGCAATACAGACCCTCCTAGAGAGATTTTGAAATTATCCTTAATGACTGTATGAGAAAATTTGTTTGATATCATCAGGAAAATGTAATGCAATTGAAAATAACTGAAACACCCAATCAGGTTTTTATTTGACTCAGACTTTTGACTAATAGAGAGATTTTCAATGTATTATCATCACTCTAAGCCCGCGTAACTGGTCCAAAGAAAAGCCTGATGGAAGAATGTGGGTGCTCGTAAGGTCTCTTCTTCTAGGCTGCAATAGAGTTATGCAATGTGTTTTTGTGTGTGTGTGTGTGTGTGTGTGTGTGTGTCTGTGTGTGTGTGTGTGTGTGTGTGTGTCTGTGTGTGTGTGTGTGTGTGTGTCTGTGTGTGTGTGAAGGGGCATATTCTTGATGCTTCAGTGCTTTGCCTTATTTTAGTAATAAAACCTGCAAGAGCTTCCTCCTTCCTAAAGAGGAACGGTGAATTAAATTTAATTTTTTTAAGTTTCAGCAAATCTGAGTACTTAACCCTTAAAGGGGCAATTCAGCACATTAGTATTACACCTCCATAAAGTTGGGGGACTTACAAGAGATTTAAAAAAAAATAAAAAAATAAAAATAAAAAAGACAGACAGTAAAAAGAATAATCAAATCAGAGTAGAAGATGGTGAGATATCCCAAATTTTAGTCCCTGTTAAGGGGTCAAGCTCCAAAAACACTGGATCCTACATTTCCCATAATTCAACCAGACGGCATTTTTCATTAGACACTCCCCGCCTCCGATAGGCCCACGTCACGTCCCACGCCACAGCGCCAGTTTTTTTTTGTTTTTAAAATGGTAGCTACTAAATTAATCTACATTAATTACGCTCGCCTAATTAATTCACAACCTGTAGTTACAACCTGAAAATATTGACCTTTATATTGACCGTTCAGAAATAACAGCTGGAACATGCCTGACTTTTGCTCCTGATATTTCGCAAACTATTTGAAGGCTAGGGATAAAAGGATGAAATGAATCAACGTGAATTTTTACAGTGTCACCTACAACTGTGTCATCTTTCCTTGATGTGTTGTGTTCGTGAAGAGGTCAGACAATGGTTAAATGTCAGGGTTTAGAGAATGAGATACACAGGAAGAAAGCTCTCCCTGGAAAATGGATGAGTTTTTCTGTAGCTCCCAGAGGTGTCAGGGAGGTAAACATTGGATTTATTTTAACTGCATATCAATAATTGTCCATATTTTTCATTACGCATACGTTTATTACATATTTATTTACACATACTTTTTTGATACTTTCATTGTTGTTATTTTATTTTTCTTCGCTTTATCTTAATATCATTCTCCAACTGCAATAACCCCACAAAGATAATTGCAATTCATTTGAATCAGGATGTGGATGAATGATCTGACCTCAAACAAAACAGACACTTGTGAATGAATGAATACAGGGAGGAGAGGCTGCCACATCCTGTCGCTCTCTGTCAACTCTGCGGCTAAAGTCAAGGCTAGGAACTCACCCCACCCCAGTTGAGCGTCCTGGCGAGGTCATTTCCTGTTCCCAGAGGAAGAACAGCGACCGGAGGCTGGGGGTTCATCTGCAGCTCATCTAGAGCAGACAAGATCCACCCCACCTAAAGAAAGACATACACGGAAAACTATTAAATTTAGAGTAAAACGTATTTCATTTCATCGCTGAAACGTAACATAATTGTTTAGCTAAACCCTCTCTCTCACCTTTGGAAAAAACAATGTAAGACCATTTTTACGCTAATCAAAAAAATCTATCCTTAATTCATTGAGGCTGTCTCACTCCCAGGACTCATTAGAAAGTAGACGACTAGCTTGGAATAATGATACTGGAGAAGAAAAAACAAAAGCTGGGTTTCCATCCACTTGTTTTTATGCTCATTTCCAATTTGCAAATGAAAGAACATGAGTGGAAACTCTGGAAATCTGAAAAAAAAATCTCAAAATAAAGCAAAGAAAGTTTTGAGTCTTGGCTCAGGTGGACAAGTCGGTGTATCCATGAAACTAAAATGCGACTTTGCGAGTAAATAGCGTTTATGACACCTGAACGTCCACTGAAGAGACTGAAACTAGCAACAGATGAAAACATCAAATCTCTGTAGAGCAGTAAAGAGACTTCTCTGTTCCTTAAATTCATATATGAAACAAACATAAATGTTGTATTTCCATCACATTTTCTACATTGTTTTTCACCACTTGAGGTTTGACTGGTGCTCTTTTAATTGCATAATTTTTTTGCATCCTCTCCTCCTGCAACGGTTTTAATTGCAACCGACTGGAGAATTAGCACCACCCCCTGTTAATCTTGACGAGCCAGCTGCTAATATTAGCATAACAGCAGTGGGTGGAAAAGTGCGTTCATTTCCATTTCCTATTGCGGAATTTCTCGAAATTCGGTTAAAAAGCTGAATTCTGCGCTGAGTTTCTTTTTTGGTTATATTTCATATTTCTACAAAGAGTGTATGTAAATACAAACAGAACAAAATAGAGTCTTACCGTCCCGTCCCCGCCACAGGCAAGGATCCTCAGATTTGGCACTTTCCGATACAACTCCAGCCTGACAATTCACAAGGTGCACATAAGCAATGAGACGCTCGGTCGTAGGATAAAAAAGGCTCCTCTGGCAGAAAGCAGTGCTGATTGATGTCGAGTGGGTCCACGTTTCATGAAAACTGCTCAACCCATGGGCAGTGTATTTTTTAATGAATAATAGTGGATGATGACTAAAACTGAGTGAGAAGATACGGTATTTTTCCCCCAGGCAGAGGATTTTGGTAACAGTGTAATGTGTTGTAGAAAATGATCACTAAATTGGCCACAGAAAACACTGTTTCACTCTAAGGGTTTTCTAGCAGGCAGTCAAACTCAGAATGTCACATTGACTTTATTCTAAATTTGTAAGGAGCATTGCTTTGAATAAAAGCCCAACACTTTCCCTAGTGAAGGGTACTTACGCCTCTCGCAGCCCACCCTGTGACAGGTCAAACACTTGTCGCGGGTTCAAGATCCACATGAACATCTGTAACACCTTGGCACCCTAAAGAGAGAGAAATATAGAATAAACGTTTTACTACCATTACATTATCAAAAAAAAACAAAACAAAACAAAACAAAAAAAGGCACACACCTACTCTCTAATTGCAAGGAGTCCACGCACATGCATTAACAATCTTAAACCCTTCTAGAAGTGCATTGTTTGTGCTGGTGGACGTCCCCTAATCGTGATAACTACCGACAAATCTCTGTCGCTCAAATCCAGCATGATATTGTAATGACGGTGATGAAGGTTTTCAGTAAACTCAGTTCATCTGATAAAAAAATGCAATAAAAATATTTGTAAATATCTTGACCGGTATGTCCGGTTCAGTTAAAGCTAGCTTGTGTCTGTATGTTCATCCGCACGTTAAAAGGTTCGCTGACCTGGTTGCCCCCGCTCTTGGGATTAACAAAAACCAAGATGGGCTTCATGAGAGGGGAAGGGAGCGGCTTCAACATGAACGGACGCCATTTAGACTCCTATAGAAAAAGAGAGAGAGACAGAGACAGAGACAGAGAGAGAGAGAGAGGGAGAGAGAGAGAGAGGGAGGGACAGAAAAAGAGAGATGTACAAAAAAAGGAAAAATTATTTTATAAATTCACACATACAGTAAATATGTAAATACATAGCGCTGACAAGATTAGTCAATTAATCGATTAGTTGATGAACAGAAGATTAGTCCCCAACTGAAAATTTTTCACTTTTTCCCAACATTTTATAAAGTAATAATAATAATAATAATATTTATTTATGTAGCACTACAGTATATATGCACATGCAGAGACATACACAGACACACACACACACAAACAACCTCACACGTCTATGTTTTCCAAAATTAAAAAACGACTATAGAAACGATAAAAGTGAGTAAACAATAAATCAAATTATTGTAAAAAACAAACAGATTAATGACAATTAATGATTATTCTCAATACATAATTAAACACCACACAGCACCAGTCCAGGTTCATTGATGTTCATTGATGTATGTTATAGTAGGAGGCTGACAACCCTCGTGTGGTCAAGACGCACACGGTAGTTTTTATTCTGTTTGTGTTGAATTTTTGTTGACTTGAATAAATCACACACACATAAACACCTTTTGCTGGTGTGTATTACCGTCAAGTCAAGTCAAACTTTATTTATATAGCCCAATGTCACAAATCTCAAATTTGCCTCAAGGGGCTTAACATCTGTAGAGCACTACGACACCCTCCTCTGTCCCGACAAGGAAAAACTCCCCCCCCAAAAAAAACCCCTTTAACGGGATAAAATGGAAGACACCTCGAGCTGGGTCAAGGAAAACATTTAAGATCGGAAATAAAACGTAATAGTCTGATCAGGTGAGAGGAAAATACAAATCTGAACCTTCGACATAGATACAGTACGTTCTCTGTCAGTCTCTTTCATACTGTTACTCACATCCAGTCCCTTCTTGCTTGTCCTTCGTTTGAAAGATGTCCGCTTTTTTCTCCTAGCAGAGTTCTTTAGTGAGCTCTAGGGTATAGACAAACACACACACACACACACACACACACACACACACACACACACACACACACACACACACACACACACACACACACACACACACCCACACCCACAAAGTTCAGTTGTTAGTTCACTGTCACCACTTCCCTTGTATGAAGCATGTGATGTGACTCAGGGATATACGGTACATGTGTGTTCATGTGTGTCTCTGTGTGTGTGTGTGTCTGTATGTGTGTGTGACACCAGAGACACAAACCCAGAGTTCCTTTAGACAGATGAGACATGTGTCAGCTCATATCACATCTTGGCCAAAATCTCACACACAGACACACACACAGACACACACACAGACACACACACCCAGACAAACACATTGTTTTTGACACAGGCCTTCTTTTAGAGTTTTATATTTAGATCCAACAAGTCATTTCTCATCAATGTCACCAAATGACAGCTAGTGAACTTTATCAACCAGTGGACTGACTGGTCAGGGGGCTCTGTAAGGGGAGTGTGTTTGTGTGTGTTTGTGTGTGTGTGTGTGTGTGTGTGTGTGTGTGTACACCTGTGGTTTCCTGACTTTGATGATCCAGGAGGGTGGTACTATGACTCCAGCGTGGGCCCCCAGTGAACAAGGCTCCTCAATCTGATGCAGCATGAAACACGTCACCTTGTTGTGGAACTGCAACAAAAACAATCCTTGTTATTATTTCTCCTCTTTATTAATCATCTTATCAATGACAAGTGTTAAATTTGAGCCACAGCTGTCCTAAACACTGCCTTTTAAAGGGTCATTTCACAAAAAAAAATTAAATAAAAAAAGTACTTTTGGTTTTATTTGCCCAAAACTTGAGAAATCGGTTTTACTTTTGGGTACATTTTTGATTTACTCTATAGTGATTATCACTGAGGATGAGTTACTTACAGCCTGTTTACACCAAGAACAACTGATGGCGATGATTTCTTTGCTGTGGAAGAACTTCTGCTGAAAACTCTGCAGAAACAGACGGAAATACCCTGAGGTAGTCTGTAGGAACAGTAATAACTATGCAACATTAGTCTGTGTGAGAGTGTGTGTGAGTGTAGTGTGCGTGAGTGTGTGTGTCTGTGTGTGTGAGCGTGTACTTACCTTTCCACATTGTCTGCATTTGCCTTCTTGTCTTCGTCTGTGAACCCAGTGATGTCTCAATATGCTCTGCTGTCAGAGAGAGAGAAACGCTAAACATGCACGTTTTCTTTCCCTCTCGGTGTAAACACGATACACTCTCTCACACATGCATATAGCCACACACGTATTTACACAACCACAGAGACACCCGCGCACACGCTTACATCTCTGAGGCATCGGGATCCTCCCTCTCTGAAGGTTGGCTTACATCGGAAGTTAATCTAGGCAGAGACAGGCAAAAAATAAATAAATTAATAAATAAAAACACTGAATTTTTGTACAAAATACCTAAAAATATTGGTACCAAGATGGCAGACGACCACATGAATATTCAACAGCTGGAATACATAAATATGTCATCTACGCTAATGCAGTCATAGTAAAATGTACCCACAGTCAAAAAAAGTGCTGTGGACAAATTTTTTGAACTATATTGTTTATTAAATGTATCTAATAAAAGATGAATTATTAAACTTGCTCATTAGGCCAAATGTACAAGAGAGCTGAAGACGAAACAGGAACACATTTTATTTGTAGATAGTGAGTTATCTATTTCGATCGTCCAAACTCAGAGCGTAACATTGGTATGCAAATGTTTTTAAGTTTTCATGTAAGGTCTGTGACACGGATTAATGATCAGCATAAAAATAAGGTTCTAAATATTATATATCTGTCACACAGTTTCGCTAGGAGCCCTCAATCTTCAAACCCTTTTTTTCTCTACCTCACTGTTTCTGCAGTTGCTGCTTTCTGACTCTGTCAGGCGGCATTAGCTGATAACATTGTTGCGTATATCAACCAGCTGGAATCTAACTAAGCTGCCCGCAGTCATTTCAACCCTAAACGTGTTATAGTTGAATTGAACGGGAACAATGTAGCAGGAAACTCAATTCTCACAATTACCTGTTGGGCCTCAAGGATGAAAATTATATTTTATAAATTAAACTCTTTTCAACAATGATAGTGTATCAAGTCTGCTTTACAATGTAAGATTAACCACGTGTTTGTTTCTTTGTTTGTTTGTTTGCTTGCTTGTTGTTTGTTTGTTTTGCTTGCTTCATACCTTTTCTAGTTGCTCTATGCAGCCAGTGTGAACAACGATCTTACAGGCTGCACATTTCCTCCTGGGGGCGGACTTCTTAAAGGAGAAAACAGACACACAGCACAGAGGGCGGTGAGATACATAAACACGCCAAAAACACACACGCAACAAACGCAAGCAGAGTAAAGATGCACATCGACGATATGCGCAACCTGAAGCATACAGACACACAAATACACACAGAGGCTCAAGTTACCTCAACATTTCACTTCCCTTTTCAGTTTAAAAAGCTTTGGCAACCTTTTTCATCGGCAGCACTAACAGTACAGTGGCACTGCCGGTATGAAAGGGGAAACCTAGACATTTTACAGTTTAAGCTATTTTTCCTTCACCAGACATGAGTCAAAATGAAAAAAAAAGGAATTTTGTTGGCATCAAATGAACATTGATGGTGCTTCTGAAAGCAGCTGAACAACCTGCTGCGCTGTTAAACTTCACTTGTCTAGACACAAATATTAACTAATACAAAAGGTCCCACTAAAGGCCTTTTTTTTACCAAAAAAAAAAAAAAAAAAAAACACAACCCAAAGCCTTACTTTTCTACCATGTTTGTGTCTCTGTAACTCTGATTTAGTATATCTTATACTTATTCTGACTTTTTGGTTGTAAAATATAGAGAGTTTTCTTTGGAAGGAGGCCCGGCCTATGACTTTAATCAAAAGGTCTGAAGAACAGTAACCTTTTTATTTTGAGTACATGGGGGTGTCTAGTACCAGGTTAGTGACGATCCATCCAGTTGCTGTTGGGTTATTTCGGTATGAACTAAAAGTGTCAACCTCCGGGGAACACGTACGCCTGTACAAAATTTCATCTCAATCTGTCCAGTAGTTGTTGAGAAACTTTAGGCGGCACTGAAGCTAGTATGACTACAAGCAAACACAGCAATTCTGCTAATGAAAACTAAAACTATAAATCAGGGGTGTAAGAAAAAGTCGAACTGATAGCTCAGAGATAGCCTCAGTCATTTATCACACGGTGTAACTGGCAATAAAAAATAATAGGTAAACACTGAAGGTGCCAAAGTGCTGTTTTCCTTCAACAAATTACATTGCTCTGCTGCCCTCGCTCTTGCAACAGACAAACTACTCATTATGGGTAAAATTATGACAGCTGATAATGGAGTGGGCACTGGATTCGCTCTTGACTGTCACATGAGCAATACCTAATGGCACAGTGTTTCTCTTTTAACAAGAAACACATCACGTTAAGGGAGTCAGATGTTCTTTGTCAAGATGCTCTGACTGATAAAACCTAGGGAAACGATTGGCCCGGGACAAGTAAACTGCAACACTGCATCAATTGGGGAACTTGTCTGCCACACACAGGCCTTTTTTTTTGTAGCTATGGTAACATTTGCAAGATGACAGAGATTCACCCAGTCTTACTAATCTTCGTGGCCCTTCTGTATTGCGGGATGTAATTCAGTCATGGTTTTCAAAGGGTTTATATGGTTAGTAGTTGCTGTTATAAAATAATTAATGTCAGACATTCAAATAGTTCAAGAAGTCTTTAAAGGCTACAGTTTTTAGGAAAAGAAAGGAAGGAAGTATGACACTATTTCATATTACATATTGCAAAATTACCTAAGAACCAGTGGTTTTGTTGTTTGGCTCTAGTGTTAAGTCAGTCTGCAGTCTCAGAGGGAGAGCATGAAAGGCATTTACAGTTTTTTTACAACCAGTAACAACCATTTCTTAATACTGAGTTCAGTGTTGTAAAAATACATACAGCCTCATAACTGAGCCATGCAACACTGAGCACCCATTATTTTTTTATTCCCCGATGACCCCTATGAAAGACTTGGGCCAGGTGAGGACAGGGGACAGCTGAGGCAGAATCCAGAACGCTTGTAACTGTATGGGACCATGTGGTGTTTCACCATTCTCTTCCCATCCCAGGATGTTGTCACTTTTTCTTCCACACTGCTCTCCATTTTCTGAACCCCGCAGACAAATTATTTTTTCCTTTCTAAAGCTTATGACCAGATGTCCCTCTTGGACGCAATGAATGTCTGGACATGTCTGCAGAAGACTGTCGGGATGGATCTGGCTGCAAAGAGATTCTTTGCCAGGTGGACTGAAGAGAGGACAGAGGGTCTGATGTTGATGACAACTTGTGGCCAAATGCTGAAGACAGGGTTGACTAGCACTGTTGTATTTCTATATCTGCAGCCTGTCCTACACAGGTATGCACAGGGAATATGCATGGTTTTGTGTTGCATAACTGGCATTACTTTAGTTTCATTTTGTGCACTTGGAATTAGTCTGTGCAAAACTGGCAATGAAAGAAAAAGACTGTTGAAGCATAAAATACCGCAGCGTGTCTGATTCATTTCTGGGACATCTACTATAAGGTGGCACAATTCATGCGATAAAGAAATGCCCTTCTTTTTGTTGTATTGAAATCTTGGTTTATGCTAAATAAATCAATTTTTTTTTTTTTTTTTAGACTAAAAAGGCAAGGGTCACGTAACTGATGGTTTATTGCCGGCAGGCCGCTGCTGGCTGTGTGAGCTACTATAACAATGTTGTCTTTCAGGACACGCTGACTGTGGGTGAGTTTTTATGAAGAAAAAAACGTTACAATGGACACAATTCAATGAGAACTGATTATTAAAAATTGAGTTTGCTGTCTTTTTACTGCAGTGATATTGAGCTGGGCCATCTTTAATTATCTGATATTTCTTCAGCTTGGGATTTTTAACTGAGTCGATGAAAAGGCTTTTGTTGGCAACAAACCCACACATTGCGGAACTGATGAGAAAATGTGGGATTTTAGAAATAAGTTATACTGAACTCGCAGGGCAACTGAAGGGATCCTTACGTGTGGTTTTCAATATGTGCAACGAAGCCTGCAAAAGATGGCAAGATGGATTATTATTCATTATTTATTCTGATTTCTCCATTGTTACATAGCAAATGTCTTTGCCAGTGATTTATGAATTTAGTTGTAGACAATGAAGATCGTGATTTGACCGTGAAAGTTTTTTTTTTTTGTAGTATCATTTGGAAATATATATGCAGCACTACGGTTCTGGCTTATATAAATAAAAACTTCATTCATTCATTCATTCATTCATTCTGACCACCTAGAAGTTGTTCGTACAAGTACTCATGAAGGATATAATGTTAAATTTTGGCGGGAGGCTGCCTTCCTATGTTTTTATTCAGTTTATTTCTCTCATAATCACCGTTTCAGCATTTGCAAATTTTTCGCATTGATTTGAACCACAGAGACGATGTTGCTTTGTCAAAACTAAATAGCGGTAAATGAATACAGTAACACAACAGGTTGATTAGCAAGCTTTACCGCGTTTCCTCGTTTGCCACGCGGTTTTACGGGCCGTCAGAACCTGTCGTACTGTTCGCTTTTTCATTGATCTTACGGTGTAAGTAGACAAGCGAGCTGTGCTATTGCAAAATAGTCAGCTGGCACTTTTGCCTGTCTCTTTAGCTAGCTCGAGAGTCTCCCTGCGAACTACTGTGAGGATTTGTAAACGGAGGTGAAAGAAAGCGTTTTCTACAATGTGAGCCTCCCATTACTTTCAGTGCTGAGTTTAAAGCCTCAGCTGCAGCCTTCAGACTGCCAGGTTTTTCCCTGATGACTAAGACTCAATCAGCCATATCTAGCCGAGAACAGGTAGGAATGTGCTTATTCATGTCAACCATGACTTGTGAAAGCAATCTCGGATTCCACTGAGGTCAGGTTGTCCTTTTAAGTAGCCAAAAGCACACAACGCTGATGGAATATTTATCTAATTAAATTCGTGACAGAGAGAGATTACAGTGAATTTATTTTTGCTGCAGCTCCATCTTACTGGCAGCGGCCTCACCATGTTCTTGGTGAGGTTCTGTAATTGCATACCATCAATGGAAAGGTTATTTCTCAGCTCTCCATTCCAAGTGCTGCTGTTCCTTGGAAATGGTGTGAGGATGGAGAGAAGGTCCATAATACCTGTAATCTAAATAAATATGGCTAAATACGGCTCTGCATGCTCGTGCTTAATGCAATTTGAAAGTTCACTTTCTCTGTTTTCCGGGTAATTTCTTCTGCAGCTTTGTAGACATGGTTCATGTGAGTGAGCGTGTGGTATCCTGTTTAAAATAATGCTAAATTAGTAGAGGTTCAATGCTACAAGGGTAAAATACACTCAGTTTCCAGAACACTCAGACCACCTGCTCTGTCCATGAACTATAAGTGGCCATGATTTGACTTTGTGAGTCATGAAGGGAAGATGGGAGTAGACTAAATTTCATGCATTTAAATTTTAAAAATACTGAGCAATGGACATGTGAAAATCATTTAGTTTAATACACTTTTAAGTATAAATTAGTTCTTTGCATGCAGCACTAAAATCAACGCTTTGTATTAAATAGTATGCTATTAGAAATTACAGTTGAATTTGTTCTCTTTCTTCCCACTCTGTCTTTGATGTGAGATCCAGGACAACAGTAGAAAAAGACATAATTCTACCACTGCTGCAATCGGCTGTTGCAGTACTGTGGCCAGTAATCTTGTGGCCAGCGTCTGCCCTGTGCTTAGACCAGCTCACCCGGTCTGACCACAGATCAGCCAACCACGTTGCTTCACAAGCTTTTACAAGCTGGAGACATTAAGTACGACCTGCTCCTGGTTATAAAGTCATCAGTTCTCTCCGTTTTAGTGGAATTAAAGTCATTTCTGCTTTGTGAAACAAGCCATTTAAAGAAGTGATTTGTTGGTCTAACCCTGCTTTGCAGCTACATTAAAGAGACAAAACAACCAAAGATCAACCACCTCTTAAAAAGTCATATCGGTATATGGTGATGTGATGGATATGATAAGAGTTTGATTAACTAAGTTTATATTGTTAAAAAGACCAAAACTACATTCTGTCTTCTAAAAGGAAATTTTCCACACAAGTTAGTTTATGCACTCACACTTGAACACTTACACTTACCAGCTATTAGGATTTACATACCAATAGCTGGTTCAGTCAATCAATATATGACTGAACCGGTCATATATTGACTTTTTCTAGCACAAAAGATATTATTTTCAAAAGATCAAATCGCACACAACATACCACTTCAACAACATACATTCGCTACACACATCATAACAATAACACTAGAGCTGCAACGATTAATCGACTGAAATAAAATTGATTGGATATTTAACTATTTTGATAATAAATTACTAATTACTAATTATGTAAGTAATTTTTCAAGCAAAATGCCAAATATTTGATGGTTCCAGATTCTCAAATCTGACAATTCATCACTTTTCTTGACTTAAATCATTGTAAAATTAATAATTTGGGGTTTTCAACTGTTGGTTGGACAAAACAAGACAATTGATAATCCCACCTTGTCTTCTAGGATATTGTGATGGGCATTTTTTTTTTAAAATATATATATTTTTTGTGGACCAAATAATTAACTGGCTGAACAAGATAAGAATCTGCAGATTAATGAATAATGAAAGTTGTTAGTTGCAGCCCTAAATGACACTGCTACACAGCTTAACACAAATTCAGAATTCCTGCACCAGAGTTAAAAACCTATCTTAACTAACTTCAGAAGCTTTTGGGAGTGTGATTTTAGCTGTGCTCTAACCTTGTCCAATCTGCATTTACATTTACACGACTCCCTCTCACTACACAGCAATTCTAATATATATTTTTCAGGGGCATACGTCCACTGTACTAACCCCTCTTGATCTCTCCCGTCACATAGGATTTATGGCTGTTATCAGTTTTTATGCTGTTGTAGGTGCAAAAAAATAACCAAAAAGAAAAAAACCCTTAGGATTATTACGCATTATTATAGGAGTCTTGTCAAACCTGACAAGAATAAAATTGTTGAAAAAAAAAAAAAAAAAAAAGACAAGTAAGAATATGCTGCTTTTTCACTATTCTTGTTAAGTCCTCACACAAATGTTAGAACAAGAGAAGACTTATCTCTTTCACTATCTCGCACACGCACACACACAATCACTCACTGCGGTCTTTAGTAGGCAGGTGTCTTCTCCCAGATAACAGAGCTCTCCTGAACAACTCGTCTCCATCCACAGGTGATCCCCATTCACGGCGTTCTCCTGCAGAGAGACACGCAAAAGAGAGGAAGAGAGGGAAGGGATGACATAATAACTCGCATTATCCTCGTGCTTCTCTCACTCAGATTATTCCCATTCATATTATTCTGCAACCATACGCACATAAACACTCAGCAGCGGCAATTATGTGCTTGACACACTTGTTGACCGCTTCCACTGCCGAGTAGGTGTGTAATTTCACAGTGCATGTTAATTTAAGGTGCTAGTCAAATCACCAAAGGGGCCAATTCATATGCAAACACAAACCTACCTAACACACATCTTTATGCATACAAACATGTGTGTCAGTAAAAGGATGTCAATAGGTTCCCTGTGCAGCCCTCAGGAAGTGGTTGATTTAACAATTGCTACATCGCGGCTACGAATCCTTGTGTCATTGTATATTATCAAAATAAGAACCATTTGTATACATTTGCAGTCCTATGAGGAAAATACAAAAAAAAACCTGTTCTTAGTTATGCCAGCGTTCTGTAATTTAGCTAGAACCTTGGAGCAGCCCCATAGTGAATATGGACAAACACTATCTGACTCATTAGCACCTAAAAGGGGCCATAAAGCCTTAGTTAATCAACCCCTCAGTGTATAATAATGAGTGATTAAGCACATGAGTGACTATATATGAGTGTGTGTGTGTGTGTGTGTGCGCGTCGTGCGGAGAGCTGAAGGCCAGCGATGACGTGGTGGAAGTGTCCCTGCAGACAGAGCCAGAGGGGAATCTCAAATGTGGGCCAACAACAGTTTGTCCACTTACACCTTCCAATTAATAATACAGCATCTTTTATTTACTATTCATTATCGATGCATGATTTATTTAGTACCTAACTGTTCAGTATTACCATGACCAAAACCATGAAATTATGAGTCGATCAAGGTAACTCGAGACTTTAAATCTCCCACACTGACATCCTTGTTTTTTCTTAATTATACAGGATGCATTTTAAGCACAGTTTTTAATGAGTCTGAAGCATTTTCGATGCTGTTCTTTTGCTAAAAGGGCCCCTGTTTTTTTCTTTTCTGAGCTTGGTGCGCTTCAAATGGAAAATCCTCCCACTCTGATTATTCTAAAGCAAAAACCTCCCTCTGTCATTCTTTTCTTGGTGAATCAGATAAAAACAGAATCCTGCCTTTCTTCCGTTAAATCCATTGTAAACAAGGTGCAGTTGGCAGCAGTTTTTTCTGCAAAACCTGTTTTAGAAACAGAGACTATCATTACAAAATTCTGCCCCAACAGGATATTAGATTGTTTTTGAGGTAACTGCAGACCACAATGAGTGAATTTGTAGTGAAGTTTCTGAAAAAAATTAAGATTCAATTTGCAAATGTTTGATTGATGTTTGATGAAACTTTCTAACCTTTATCTTGATTTGACCTTTTCAGGCGAAATGTGGGCGTTTCACAAAATTGCACAGATTTGTGAATAATGCAGGGATTCATTTTTGCCATCACAGGATCACAGATTGCTTGAGTTATCACTTCGCAGTGCCACAGCTGAAACGGACACTCTGACAGGTGAAAAAGCTTTGCAGAGTTGTTTCACGACATTCTGCAGAGTGCTTTCCATAGCAGCGTGACACTTTCCTAAGAATTGGGCCTTTGCTACATCTCAAAACATAAATAATTTTGAAATGCCTCTTTAGCTTTGTGAGGCATTTCAGAAATGAAATCCATTAAGTTCTGCTAAATAAACCCCCAAAAAGGCGCATCACATAAAGATCTTACACATTTTCTAGTAATGATCAACAACCGAAAAGAAAAACTGCTGCTTTTCATTTCCACATATGGCTGTTGAAACCAGTGTGCTGACAAATCTGTTTGCATAAAAATCTAAACTTCACTCAGTGACTCAGTCAAACAGGATGAGGAGAGAACAGAGACTCGATCAATTTGTGCAGTAATTGAACCTTTATGAGTGTATACGTGATGTAGATTTCAGTTCTTCTAAGTACATGCATTAGTCTGCGTGTGTAAAGTCTAGCAGAAAGATCTGATAACTTCACATTCAGGTGTATAAGATGAGTGTATGTGCACGGCTGACCGTCCAGTCCACGCAGGTACGTGGCTCCTTGTTGGGGCCGTTGGATGCGGGAGGCGTGGAGGGTTGGGGCGGACCGAGGTGCTGGAGGCCCGAACGTGAGATCGCCTTCCTAAAAACAAAATGACACAAGGAAGAAATATTCAAAAACAGGTCTAGCTTCATCGAGATGCGGTATCCACTGATGGAAAAAATCAGCACTGTCATCTTTATCTGTGACACAGCTCTCTGCCTCACCACAGAGCAGAAGAGAGACCTAGATTACAGTATATTTAAGCATGTGAATTAATTATTCATCTTCCGAGACCAGCAGATTTCAGCAGGTTCAGCTGGAGATATTTGGTTGAGGAAACTGGGAGCAGCTTGGAGGAGAGACTGCCAGCAGCACTTTGGGGTGACGAGAGAGAGACGAAGACAGAGCCGTTCTGTCAGAGGATGAGTCAGCAGTCATCTCGCTCTCACCGTTTCACTCCCTGACTCTCACCCTATTACACTGGCTCTTCCCATTTTCTTAAATTTTCGTGCCTCTACGTTTATCTTTTTCTCCACCTTTCGATCTTCCCTCATGCCGCGTCTTCACCATCACCTCCATCGCCACCTCCTTCATCCAAATGAGAGAGTCAGCCGACTCCAGCCCATCACATCAGCGTCTGTCTACATATTCATCTACTAAATGTCCATCTGGGATCTATCAATAACAACTGAATGCTCACTAAAGCAGCAAAAGACAGTTCTTTAAGTAGTCAAGTAGCCTTTAAAGGCCCTGGAAACAAATCTTCTCAAAAAAGCTTCTTACTAGTGATGTAAGTGATGTGGTCCTACTTGAAGACACATTATTTTTGCCGAAGTTACAAAGGGTTTGGTTATTTCACTTGAGAGATTTCTGTATTTTTTGATTTTGTCTGTGTTTTTCTCACTGGTTTGAGTTGGGGAAAAAGTAATGCGATGTAATGTATATTATTAAGATTCAGATTTGGGACTGTACATCACTCTGGCCCCGGGGGAAGTGCAGATACTTTTTGACATGTCATAGACTAAACGATTAATTGATTAGTCAAGAAAATAATTCATTAGTTAGTTACTTGCAACTAACTTTGAAACGTGGTTGTGTGGTGCCCCGATCTCACCTTCATAGACAACTCCAATAATTCTGGTCATTTTTTTTTTTTC